>NW_026660948.1:0-2927 GCF_009828535.3 Hylobates moloch | reverse complement strand
CATGTATCACCACACCCAGCTATTTTTTTTTTTTTTTTAATAGAGACAGGTTTCACCATATTGGTCAGGCTGGTCTCGAACTCCCAACCTTAGGTGATCTACCCGCCTCGGCCTCTCAAAGTGCTGGTATTACAGGCATGAGCCACTGTGCCCAGCCAATTTGGTCTTTGTACATATTCCCACAGTTCTCAAAGGTTTTGTTCATTCCTTTTTATTCTTTTTTCTCTAATCTTGTCTGCCTGCCTTATTTCAGTGAGATAGTCTTTAAGCTCCGATATTCTTTCTTCTGCTTGATTGCTTTGGCTGCTGATACCTGTGTATGCTTCACAAATTTCTCATGCTGTGTTTTCAGCTCCATTAGGTTATTTACGTTTCTCTCTAAACTGGTTATTGTAGTTAGCAACTCCTGTGATCTTTTACCATGGTTCTTAGCTTCTTTGCATTGGGTGAGAACATGCTTCTTTACCTCCTTGAAGTTTGTTATTACCCACCTTCTGAAGCCTACTTCTGTCAATTCGTCAATCCTTTTCCCTGTTCAGATCTGTGCCCCTGCTGGAGAGGTGTTGTGATCATTTGGAGAAGAGGCACTTTGGCCTTTTGTGTGTTCAGCGTTTTTTGGTTGATTCTTTCTCATCTTCATGAGTTTGTCTGGTTTTGATTTTTGAGGCTGCTGACCCTTGGATGAAGTTTTTGTCAGTACATTTTTTGTTGATGTTGTTGCTGTTACCTTCTGTTTGTTTTTCTTTCAATAGTCAGGTTCCTCTTCTGTAGGGCTGCTGTGGTTTGTTGGGGGTTCACTTCAGGCCTATTCATCCAGGTCACACAGAGAGGTGAGAAGCAAAATAGGTGCCTCCTCCTTTTCTGGTTTCTGATCTCGAGGACATTACCTAATGTCTGTAGAATGTCTCGCAATCTCGGCTCACTGCAAGCTCCGCCTCCCGGGTTCACGCCATTCTCCTGCCTCAGCCTCTCCGAGTAGCTGGGACTACAGGCGCCCGCCACCTCGCCCGGCTAATTTTTTTGTATTTTTAGTAGAGACGGGGTTTCACCGTGGTATCGATCTCCTGACCTCGTGATCCGCCCGCCTCGGCCTCCCAAAGTGCTGGGATTACAAGCGTGAGCCACCGCGCCCGGCTCAGGAACCATTTAAGGAAGAATTTTGGCTGTCCCTTGGTGGAGGGGGTGTGCTGTGCTGGAGGGAAACCCACTTGTCTGGGCTGCCTGGATTCTGCAGAGCTAGCAAGAGGAAAGACTAAGTTTGCTGGTCAATGGAAGCTATGGCAACCTCTCCCCCTAGGGGGTCCGGCCCAGGAAGATCAGGGTTCTGTTCCTGAGCTCCTAGCTGGATTTGTTGGAGCTTCTGCATGGAGGCCCCACTCAGTGAGAAGGGATGGATCAGGGTCTGGCCTAAAGAGGCAGTCTGGCCATTGTCTGCAACAGCTGGTGTGCTGTGCTGTGGGGAATACTTCTTGGGACCAAGTTGTCTAGCTTCCCTGGCTCCAGCAGGGAAATAGCATGACCTGGAGCTATAGTGATGGCTGCCGCCCTCCTCCACACCCCAGAGGCTTAGTGCCTTTGGTAGCTAGCAGCTGCAGGGATAGCTGCTGCCCCTCCACCAGGGACTTCAGATGGCTTAGACAGCAGGCAGCCACAGTATGTAGCCCAGTCTGGTCTCAAACTCCTGGGCTTAAGTAATCCTCCCACCTCAGCCTCGCGAAATGCTGGAATTACAGACATGAGCCATCACATCCACAGTGAGGTTTTATTTTTTATATCAAAATATAAAAAAGGGCATTGACATTCATTAATAGAATCTAAGAGAATATTATGCAAATTTAAAAAGTAATTTCAAAAGCAAATACTAAAATTGAAAGCAAATTAAAATAAAAAATAACTAAATATTGTATAGATAATATGACCAGAAAGAGAAACATTTAGTTTTCATGACTTCGAAGTGAAGTTTACCAATGGGATATTTTTAGTGGAGAAGATTCTCTTTCCATAAGAAATTCAAAATGAGATAATTTCCAGGTTTTAGAAACTGATGCAAAACATATAAATATAGAAAGCCTCTAAGGTATGTAGTACTACTTGACATAGAAACTGGGCAAACTCAGCAAAAGGAAATTTTTTTTTTTTTTTTGAGAAGGAGTCTGGCTCTGTTGCCCAGGCTGGAGTGCAGTGACACAATCTCGGCCCACAGCAAGCTCCGCCTCCCGGGTTCACGCCATTCTCCTGCCTCAGCCTCCCGAGTAGCTGGGACTACAGGTGCCTGCCACCACACCCAGCTAATTTTTTGCATTTTTAGTAGAGACGGATTGGTCTCCTTACCTCGTCGGCCTGCATCTCCGAAAATTGCAGGAAGTACCCAGATTTTTTTTGGGATGGTCTCAAACTCCTGACCTCAGGTTATCTGCCCGCCTCAGCCTCCCAAAGTGCTGGGATTACCCGCCCAGCAGCAAAAGGAAATTTAAAGTTAATCTCAAGTGTCAGAATAGATACAGAAGTTCTAATAATATAATATTAAATGGAATCCAGAATTTTATTAAAGAATAATATGGTGTATATTTATGTATTGTGTTATTAAACTGTAAATGTAATTAAAAATAGAAAATCTTTTTTTAATTTAATTACATAAAAGGTTAAAAAGTGAGCCGGGTGTGGTGGCTCACACCTGTAATCCCAGCAATTTGGGAGGCCGAGGCAGGCAGATCACCTGAGGTCGGGAGTTCAAGACCAGCTTGGCCAAGATGGTGAAACCCGGTCTCTACTAAAAATACAAAATTAGCTGCGCATGGTGGTGCATGCCTGTAATCACAGCTCCTTGGGAGGCTGAGGCAGGAGAATCACTTGAACCCGGGAGGCAGAGGTTGCAGTGAACCGAGATCGTGCCATTGCACTCCAGCCTGGGTGACAAGAGCAAGACT
>NW_026660947.1:1433-2927 GCF_009828535.3 Hylobates moloch | reverse complement strand
CTAGAGATGAAAAGGAGTTGTACTCTGCTCAATCCATTAAATTATATGAAGTTTGTCTTACACATAAAGTCTGTTAGCTTTTATTTATACTAATAGATGACATCATAGAAATTGATGCTCTGGATTAAGAAAATCATGCAAACATAAAAATATTTTGAGAAGAATACTTGATCATCTTGAAAATAGCATTAGTTTTATAGGGCAATATTATTGAAGCATGTAAAAAAACAGTGAGTTTTAATTAACTTTTAGAAGATTCTACTCCTACTCTTTGGCTTATCAATAGTGCATTGCAAGGTTCACTTGGCTCACTATAATTTTTATTTTAATGATGTTGTTTTCCAGGGCTGAGTTTAGACTGTGATTTCCTTAGATTTATGCATGTAACTTAATCTAAAACTGAACTTGACAATTTTTTCTAACTGATTGTTCCATTTAACTGTATTCTGCCTCTTTGGAAAATGTGCGTCCTCATATTGCAGAAATGCCTCTTAAATTTGATTTGAGGGAGGAGTCAAATTTTTTTTTTGGAGGGGGGGACGGAATCTCACTCTGTCACCCAGGCTGGACTGCAGTGGCGAGATCTCAGCTCACTGCAACCTGGGAGGAGTCAAGTTTACAGAGGTACATACATGTCTTCTACATTCTTTTAAAGAATGTAGCTAATTAATCTGATTTTTAAAGACTAAGTTAAATATTAACAAGGAATTCAGGGATCTTTGCCTCATTCAGACTGTAGTTACAAGGACAGAGTACTCATTAGAGATATTTTTGATATATGAATGCACCGAAGGCATTCTCAGTTGTTGGATAAATCATGTATTTGATTCAGCTGTTTGTGTTTGTTTTTTCGTTCAGATAATCTTCTATAAAAGCTACTTTTACTAGTTTAAATCCATTGCAAACTTTGCAGTAATAATGTTTTCTAATTTCTCTTCCCCCAGTTGATTATGAATTGCACTGGACAGAACAGGATATATTGAAAAGTTTCACACAAATATGTTTTTATTCAAGTAGAAAATTGGAGTTTTAGGATTTGACCCAAATTAAATCCAAATATTGAAATTTCAATTCAAAGTGCCATAGTACTGAACTATTAAGTCTTCCCTTCTGAAATAACTAGCCACTACATTTTTGCAAAACAGCTTAACTTCTGAAATATAATATCTGAAATCCAAATATCATGGCGAAAGATCTTAAACAAACTGAGCCCAATTCAATACCCATGTAACTTTTGGGAATATCCCCTCAGGGTTTCAAAGGATGTGAACTGTGACTAAGTAAAAAAACCTTTCCTCTAGAAAGATCCCATAATGCCCAACAGTCTGAAGTGAATCTGTCTATGTGTTAGTACTCAATATAGGGTAAAAACATACTGCTTTCAGGGCAGAGAATTGGAATTTGACTGCATATGTGAAATTTATCATACGCTTGAAACTGAACTTTCAGAGCTGCTTTAGCAATACTATTTTTTGCAGAAAGAAAAAAAAAAAA
>NW_026660947.1:644-1381 GCF_009828535.3 Hylobates moloch | reverse complement strand
AAAAAAAAAAAAGTTGACCTTCAGAGACCTTGTTTTCAAAAGACCATGAATTTCTTTGTTTGTCTACTCCCAGAAAGATTTTTTTTTTAAATCGGAGAATTTTAACACCCATAAGATTTTAAAAATACATTAAAATGTAAGAGATGCAGATATGTTTAATTCTCTTATATTCTATTTCTTTCTTAATCTCTTATCTACAAAACACATTTTAGTGGCTATTAAAGTATATAAGACTAAATAACTCGTTATGAAGAGAAGCATTCTATTGGAGTGGGACCAGATTGCCTAAAATAGAATCTCAAGTCTGCTACTTCCTAGTAGTATGACATTTGACAAGACATTTAGGCTTCCTGTGCCTCAGCTTCGTGCATCCTTAAAATGAGAATAATAAAAGCAGTTGCTTTGTAGCATTGTTATATTAAATGAAAGTGCATGTATTTGTCTGCATATATACATATATTTACAGCATTTAAAAATATTTTAGCCGGGCGCGCTGGCTCACGCCTATAATCCCAGCACTTTGGGAGGCTGAGGCGGGCGGATCACGAGGTCAGGAGATTGAGAGCATCCTGGCTAACGCAGGTGAAACCCTGTCTCTACTAAAAATAAAAAAAAAGTTAGCCAGGCGTAGTGGCGGGCGCCTGTGGTCCCAGCTGCTCGGGAGGCTGAGGCAGGAGAATGGCGTGAACCCGGGAGGCGGAGCTTGCAGTGAGCCGAGATCGCGCCACTGCACTCCA
>NW_026660947.1:0-544 GCF_009828535.3 Hylobates moloch | reverse complement strand
TAAAAAAAAAAAAAAAAAAAAAAATTATAAGATAATCATATTCTCACACAGTACTTTTCAGTTTCACATGCATACAGACCACCTAGAAATTTTGTTAAAATGCAAACTCAGCAGTTGTGTGTAGGGACCAGAGAGTTTTCATTTCTAACAAGTCCCCAGGGTATGTGAATGCTGTTGGTGTGGGGGCTACACTTTGGGTAGCAAAGTTCTAACAAATGTGCTTAGCAGCTGACCCAGGTAAAGATGAAGGAGAGCAGAGCAGCAATTGGCCACGATAAATTGAGGCATTAAAATAACTCATGACAATCTATCCTAAAGCCTCAAACACATTATATTTTAAGATACATAAAATTTTACCATACTGGAGTTTGTATTATAGGGACTTTGAGATACGTTTCATAGTAAAGTGCAGAAAAGCATTATAGAAATTTTCGAAGGTCAGTGCATATTTGCTTGATTCTTCAATAAAGAGACTTTCTCTTCTTTCTGTATATCTGTCCACACACACAAATGTGCACATGTACACGAAAATCCACACATCTTA
>NW_026660946.1:0-2928 GCF_009828535.3 Hylobates moloch | reverse complement strand
AAACGGCACACTAGGAGATTGTGTCCCGCACCTGGCTCGGAGGGTCCTATGCCCACGGAGTCTCGCTGATTGCTAGCACAGCAGTCTGAGATCAAGCTGCAAGGCGGCAGCGAGGCTGGGGGAGGGGCGCCCGCCATTGCCCAGGCTTGCTTAGGTAAACAAAGCAGCCAGGAAGCTCGAACTGGGTGGAGCCCACCATAGCTCAAGGAGGCCTGCCTGCCTCTGTAGGCTCCACCTCTGGGGGCAGGGCACAGACAAACAAAAACTCAGCAAAGAACCTCCACAGACTTAAATGCCCCTGTCTGACTGACAGCTTTGAAGAGAGTAGTGGTTCTCCCAGCACGCAGCTGGAGATCTGAGAACGGACAGACTGCCTCCTAAAGTGGGTCCCTCACCCCTAAGCAGCCTAACTGGGAGGCACCCCCCCAGTAGGGTCAGACTGACACCTCATTCAACCGGGTACTCCTCTGAGACAAAACTTTCAGAGGAACTATCAGACAGCTGAATTTGTGGTCTCACGAAAATCCGCTGTTCTGCAGCCACCGCTGCTGACACCCAGCCAAACAGGGTCTGGAGCGGACCTCTAGTAAACTCCAACAGACCTGCAACTGAGGGTCCTGTCTGGTAGAAGGAAAACTAACAAACAGAAAGGACTCCAACACCCAAAACCCATCTGTACATCACCATCACCAAAGACAAAAAGTAGATAAAACCACAAAGATGGGGAAAAAACAGAGCAGAAAAACTGGAAACTCTAAAAAACAGAGCACCTCTCCTCCTCCAAAGGAACGCAGTTCTTCACCAGCAACGGAACAAAGCTGGATGGAGGATGACTTTGATGAGTTGAGAGAAGAAGGCTTCAGACGATCAAACTACTCTGAGCTACGAGAGGAAATTCAAAACAATAGCAAAGAAGTTAAAAACTTTGAAAAAAAATTAGAAGGATGGATAACTAGAATAACCAATGGAGAGAAGGGCTTAAAGGAGCTGATGGAGCTGAAAGCCAAGTTTCGAGAACTACGCGAAGATTGCAGAAGCCTCAGTAGCAGATGCGATCAACTGGAAGAAAGGGTATCACTGATGGAAGATGAAATGAATGAAATGAAGAGAGAAGGGAAGTTTAGAGAAAAAAGAATAAAAAGAAATGAACAAAGCCTCCAAGAAATTTGGGACTATGTGAAAAGACCAAACCTACGTCTGATTGGTGTACCTGAAAATGATGGGGAGAATGGAACCAAGTTGGAAAACACTCTGCAAGATATTATCCAGGAGAACTTCCCCAATCTAGCAAGGCAGGCCAACATTCAGATTCAGGAAATACAGAGAACGCCACAAAGATACTCCTCGAGAAGAGCAACTCCAAGACACATAATTGTCAGATTCACCAAAGTTGAAATGAAGGAAAAAATGTTAAGGGCAGCCAGAGAGAAAGGTCGGGTTACCCACAAAGGGAAGCCCATCAGGCTAACAGCTGATCTCTCCGCAGAAACTCTACAAGCCAGAAGAGAGTGGGGGCCGATATTCAACATTCTTAAAGAAAAGAATTTTCAACCCAGAATTTCCTATCCCGCCAAACTAAGCTTCATAAGTGAAGGAGAAATAAAATACTTTACAGACAAGCAAACGCTGAGTGATTTTGTCACCACCAGGCCTGCCCTAAAAGAGCTCCTGAAGGAAGCACTAAACATGGAAAGGAACAACCGGTTCCAGCCACTGCAAAAACATGCCAAATTGTAAAGACCATCGAGGCTAGGAAGAAACTATAGCAACTAACGAGCAAAATAACCAACTAACATCATAATGACAGGATCAGATTCACACATAACAATATTAACGTTAAATGTAAATGGGCTAAATGCTCCAATCAAAAGACACAGACTGGCAAACTGGATAAGGAGTCAGGACCCATCAGTGTGCTGTATTCAGGAAACCCATCTCACGTGCAGAGACACACATAGACTCAAAATAAAGGGATGGAGGAAGATCTATCAAGCAACTGGAAAACAAAAAAAGGCAGGGGTTGCAATCCTAGTCTCTGATAAAATAGACTTTAAACCAACAAAGATCAAAAGAGACAAAGAAGGCCATTACATAATGGTAAAGGGATCAATTCAACAAGAAGAGCTAACTATCCTAAATATATATGCACCCAACACAGGAGCACCCAGATTCATAAAGCAAGTTCTCAGTGACCTACAAAGGGACTTAAACTCCCACACAATAATAATGGGAGATTTTAACACCCCACTGTCAACATTAGACAGATCAACGAGACAGAAAGTTAACAAGGATATCCAGGAATTGAACTCAGCTCTACATAAAGTGGACCTAATAGACATCTACAGAACTCTCCACCCCAAGTCAACAGAATATACATTTTTTTCAGCACCACACCTATTCCAAAATTGACCACATAGTTGGAAGTAAAGCTCTCCTCAGCAAATGTAAAAGAACAGAAATTATAACAAACTGTCTCTCAGACCACAGTGCAATCAAACTAGAACTCAGGATTAAGAAACTCACTCAAAACCGCTCAACTACATGGAAACTGAACAACCTGCTCCTGAATGACTATTGGGTACATAATGAAATGAAGGCAGAAATAAAGATGTTCTTTGAAACCAACGAGAACAAAGACACAACATACCAGAATCTCTGGGACACATTCAAAGCAGTGTGTAGAGGGAAATTTATAGCACTAAATGCCCACAAGAGAAAGCAGGAAAGATCCAAAATTGACACCCTAACATCACAATTAAAAGAACTAGAAAAGCAAGAGCAAACACATTCAAAAGCTAGCAGAAGGCTAGAAATAACTAAAATCAGAGCAGAACTGAAGGAAATAGAGACACAAAAAACCCTTCAAAAAATTAATGAATCCAGGAGCTGGTTTTTTGAGAAGATCAACAAAATTGATAGACCACTAGC
>NW_026660945.1:0-2928 GCF_009828535.3 Hylobates moloch | reverse complement strand
CTGTGTAGTTCTTATATGAAGATACTCTTTTTCCACTATAGTGGGGTTAGGGCTCCGAATGTCCCCTTGCACTTTCTACAGAAAGAGAGATTCAGAACTTCTCAATCAAAAGAAAGTTTCAACTCTATCAGTTGAATGCACAGAACACAAAGAAATTTGGCAGAATTATTCTGTGTAGTTTTTATTTCAAGATATTCCCTTTTCCACTATAGGCCGCTTAGCGCACTGGATGTCCCCTTGCAGTTTACACAGAAAGAGTGTTTCAAAACTCCCCAATCAAAAGTAAGGGTCAACTCTGCTAGTTGAATGCACAGATCAGAAAGAAGTTTCACAGAATGATTCTGTGTAGTTTTTATATGAAGATATTTCTTTTTCCTATATAGGCCACTTAACGCCCGGAATGTCCGCTTGCAGTTTCTACAGAAAGTGTCTTTCAGAACTTCTCAATCAACAGTAAGGTTCAACTCTGTGAGTTGAATGGACAGAACCAAAAGAAGTTTGGCAGAATGATTCTGTGTAGTTTTTATTTGAAGATATTTCTTTTTCCACTATAGGCCCCTTAGCGCTCCGAATGTCCGCTTGCAGTTTCTACAGAAAGAGAGTTTCACAACTGCTCAATCAAAAGTAAGGTTTAAATCTGCTAGTTGAATGCACAGATCAGAAAGTAGTTTCACAGAAAGCTTCTGTGTAGTTTTTATTTGAAGATGTTTCTTTTTCCACTATAGGCCCCTTAGCGCTCAGACTGTCCACTTGCACCTTCTACAGAAAGAGTGTTTCAAAACTCCTGAATCAAAAATAAGCTTCAACTCTGCTAGTTGAATGCACGGATCAGAAAGAAGTTTCACAGAATGCTTCTGTGTAGTTGTAATTGAAGATATTCCTTTTACCACTATAAGCCCCTTAGTGCTCCGAATGTCCACATGCAGTTTCCACAGAAAAATAGTTTCAGAACTTCTCAATCAAAAGTATTGTTCAGGGCTGGGCGCGGTGGCTCACGCTTGTAATCCCAGCACTTTGGGATGCCGAGGCGGGCGGATCATGAGGTCAGGAGATCGAGACCACGGTGAAACCCGTCTCTACTAAAAATACAAAAAGTTAGCCGGGCGTGGTGGCGGGCGCCTGTAGTGCCAGCTACTCGGAGAGGCTGAGGCAGCAGAATGGCATGAACCCGGGAGGCGGAGCTTGAAGTGAGCCGAGATTGCGCCACTGCACTCCAGCCTGGGCGACAGAGCGATACTCTGTCTCAAAAAAAAAAAAAAAAGTATGGTTCAACACTGTTACTTGAATGAACAGATCAGAAAGCCGTTTGGCAGAATGCTTCTTTGTAGTTTTTATTTGAAGATAGTCCTTTTTCCACCATATGCCCCTTAGCACTCCGAATGTCCGCTTGCGGTTTCTACAGAAAGAGAGTTTCAGAACTTTTCAATTAAGGGCAAGGTTCAACCCTGTTATTTGAATGAGCAGATGAGAAAGATGTTTCGCAGAATGCTTCTGTGTAGTTTTTATTTCAAGATATGCCTTTTTCCACTATAGACCCCTTAGCACTCCGAATGTCTCCTTGCAGTTTCTACAGAAAGAGAGTTTCAGAACTTCTCAATCAAAAGTATGGTTCAACTCTGTTAGTTGAATGCACAAAAGAGAAAGAAGTTTGGCAGAATGCTTCTGTGTAGTTTCAATTTGAAGACGTTCCTTGTTCCACTGTAGGCCCCTTAGCACTCTGAATGTCGGCTTGAAGTTTCTACAGAAAGAGAGTTTCACAACTTCTTAAACAAAAATAAGCTTCAAATCTGCTAGTTGAATGCACAGATCAGAAAGAAGTTTTGCAGAATGCTTCTGTGTAGTTTTTATTTGAAGATGTACCTTTTTCCACTATAGGCACCTTACCGCTCCAAATGTCCACTTGCAGTTTCTACAGAAAGAGAGTTTCATAACTTCTCAATCAAAAGTAAGGTTCAACTGTGCTAGTTGAATGCACAGATCAGAAAGAAGTTTCGCAGAATGCTTTTGTGTAGTTTTTAGTTGAAGATGTTCCTTTATCCACTAAAGGCCCCTTAGCGCACCAAATGTCCCCTTGAGGTTTCTACAGAAAGAGAGTTTCAGAACTTCTCAATCAAACGTAAGGTTCAACTCTGTTAGTGGAATGCCAAGAACAGAAGGAAGTTTGGCAGAAAGCTTCTGTGTAGTTTTTATTTGAAGATATTCCTCTTTCCACTATAATCCCATTAGTGTTCCGAATGTCCACTTGCAGTTTTTACAGAAAGAGTGTTTCAAGACTCCTCAATCAAAAGTAAGTTTCAACTCTGCCAGTTGAATGCACTGACCACAAGTAGTTTTACAGAATGCTTCTCTGTAGTTATAGTTTGAAGATATTCCTTTTTCCACTATAGGCCCCTTAGTGCTCCGAATGTCCGCTTGCAGTTCCTACAGAAAGAGTGATTCAGAACTTCTCAATCAACAGTAAGGTTCAATCTTGTTAGTTTAATGCACAGAACAGAAAGAAGTTTTCCAGAATGATTCTGTGTAGTTTTCATTTGAAGATATCCCTTTTTCCACTATAGGCCCCTTAGCGCTCCGAGTGTCCCCTTGCAGTATCTACAGAAAGAGTGTTTCAAAACTCCTCAATCAAAAGTATTGTTCAGCTCTGCTAGTTGAATGCAAGGATCAGAAAGAAGTTTCGCAGAATGCTTCTGTGTAGTTCTTATTTGAAGATATTCCTTTTTCCACCATAGGCCCCTTAGCGCTCGGAATATCCGCTTCAGTATCTACAGAAAGAGAGTTTCAGAGCTTCTCAATCAAAAGTAAGGTTCGACTCTGTCAGTTGAATGCACAGAACAGAAAGAAGTTTGGCAGAATGATTCTGTGCAGTTTTTTTGGTAGATATTCCTTTTTCCACTATAGGCCCCTTAGCGCTCTGGATGTCCCCTTGCA
>NW_026660944.1:0-2929 GCF_009828535.3 Hylobates moloch | reverse complement strand
TATTGATTGAGCAGTTCTGAAACACTCTTTCTGTAGAAATTGCAAGTGGACATACAGAGTTCTAAGGGACTTATAGTGGAAAAAGGAATATCTTCAAATAAAAACTACACAGAAGCATTCTGTGAAACTCGTTTCTGTTCTGTGAATTCAACTAAGAGAGTTGAACATTATTTTTGATGGAGCAGTTCTGAAACACTCTTTCTGTAAAAACTGCAGGTGGATATTCGAAGGGCTAACGGGTCTATACTGGAAAAAGTACTATCTTAAAATAAAAAGTACACAGAAGCATTCTGTGAAACTTCTTTCTGTTCTGTGCATTCAACTAACATTGTTGAACTTCACTTTTGATTGAGATGTTCTGAAACACTCTCTCTGTGTAAAGTGCAAGTGGACATACGGAATGCTAAGCACCTATAGTGGAAAAAGTAATATCTTCAAATACAAACTACACAGAAGCAGTCTGTGAAACTCTTTCTGTTCTATGCATTCAACTAACAGAGTTGAACCTTACTTTTGATTGAGCAGTTCTGAAACACTCTTTCTGTAGAAACTGCAAGTGGACATTCGGAGCACTCAGGAGCCTAGAGTGGAAAAAGGAATATCTTCAAATAAAAACTACACAGAAGCATTCTGTGAGACTTGTTTCTGTTCTGTGCATTCAACTAACAGAGTTGAACCTCACTTTTGGTAGAGCAGTTCTGAAACTCTCTTTCTGTAGAAACTGCAAGTGGACATGCGGAGCATAAAGGGGCATTTAGTGGAAAAAAGAATATCTTCAAATAAAAACTTCACAGAAGCATTCTGTGAAATTTCTTTTTGTTCTATGAATCAACTAACAGAGTTGAACCTGAGATTTGATTGAGCACTTCTGAAACATTCTTTCTGTAGAAATTGCAAGAGGACATACCGAGTGCTAAGCACCTATAGTGGAAAAAGGAATATCTTCAAATAAAAACTACACAGAAGCAGTCTATGAAACTCCTTTCTGTTCCATGCATTCAACTAACAGAGTTGAACCTTAGTTTTCATTGAGCACTTCTGAAACACTCTTTCTGTAGAAATTGCAAGTGGACATTTGGAGCGCTCTGCGGCCTAGAGTTGAAAAAGTGTTATCTTCAAATAAAAACTACACAGAAGCATTCTGTGAAACTCCTTTCTGTTCCGTGAATTCAACAAACAGAGGTGAACCGTACTTTTGATTGAGCAGATCTGAAACACTGCTTCTGTAGAAACTGCAAGTGGATATTCCGATCACTAAGGGGTCTACAGTGGAAAAAGGAATATGTTCAAATAACAACTATGCAGAAACATTCTGTGAAACTCCTTTCTGTTCTGTGAATTCAAATAACAGAGTTAAACATTACGTTAGATTGAGTAATTCTGAAATACTCTTGCTGTAGAAACTGCAACTGGATATTCCGATCGCTAAGGGGCCTATAGTGGAAAAACAGTATCTTCAAATAAAAACAACAGAGAAGCATTCTGTGAAACTTCTTTCTGTTCTATGCATGCAGCTAACAGAGTTGAACCTTACTATTGATTGACCACTTCTGAAACACTCTTTCTCTAGAAATTGAAAGTGGACATACAGAGTTCTAGGGGACCTATAGTGGAAAAAGGAATATCCTCAAATAAGAACTACACAGAAGCATTCTGTGAAACTCCTTTCTGTTCTGTTAATTTAACTAAGAGAGTTGAACTTTATTTTTGATGGAGCAGTTCTGAAACACTCTTTCTGTAAAAACTGCAGGTGGATATTCCAAGGGCTAAGGGATCTATACTGGAAAAAGGACTATCTTAAAATAAAAAGTACACAGAAGCATTCTGTGAAACTTCTTTCTGTTCTGTGCATTCAACTAACAGGTTTGAACTTCACTTTTGATTGAGATGTTCTGAAACACTCTTTCTGTGCAAAATGCAATTGGACATTCGGAGCGCTAAGTGGCATATAGTGGAAAAAGGAATATCTTCAATTAAGAACTACACAGAAGCATTCTGTGAAACTTCTTTCTGTTCTGTGAATTCAACTAACAGAGTTTAACATTACTTTTGATTGAGCAGTTCTGAAACCCTCTTTCTGCTTAAACTGCATGTGGAAATTCGGAAGGCTACGGGCCTGCAGAGGAAAAAGATATATGTTCAAATAAGAACTACACAGAAGCATTCTGTGAAACTTCTTTCTGTTCTGTACATTCAACTAACAGAGTTGAAACTTACTTTTGATTGAGCAGTTCCTAAACACTCTTGCTGTAGGAACTGCAAGTGGATATTACGAGCGCAATGGGGCCTCTCATGGAAAAAGGAATATCTTCAAATAAAAACTACACAGAAGCATTCTGTGAAACTTCTTTCCATTCTGTGCATTCAAGTAACAGGGCTGAACCTTACGTTTGATGGAGCAGCTCTGAAACACTCTTTCTGTAGAAATTGCAAGTGGACATACAGAGTGCTAAGGTACCTATAGTGAAAAAAGTAATATCTTCAAATAAAAACTACAAAAACTGCAGGTGGATATTCCAAGGGCTAAGGGGTCTATACTGGAAAAAGGACTATCTTAAAATAAAAATTACACAGAAGCATTCTGTGAAATTTCTTTCTGGTCTATGCATTCAACGAACAGAGTGGAACCTTACTTTTGATTGCGCAGTTCTGAAACACTCATTCTGTAGAAATTGCAAGTGGACATACAGAGTGCTAAGGGACCCATAGTGGAAAAAGGAATATCTTCAAATAAAAACTCCACAGCAGCATTCTTTGAAACTCCGTTCTGTTCGGTGAATTCAACCAGCAGAGTTGAACATTACCTGTGAGTGAGCAGTGCTGAGACACCCTTTCTGTAAAAACTGCTGGTGGATAATCCGAGCGCTAAGGGGTATATATTTGAAAAAGGACTATCTTAAAATAAAAACTACACAGAAGCATTCTGTGA
>NW_026660943.1:0-2929 GCF_009828535.3 Hylobates moloch | reverse complement strand
TTTTATTTTTAGTAGAGACGGGGTTTCTCCATGTTGGTCAGGCTGGTCTCGAACTCCCTGCCTCAGGTGATCCGCCCACCTCCGCTTCCCAAAGTGCTGGGATTACAGGCGTGAGCCACCGTGCCTGGCCCCCAATGTCTTATACTGGGTAACTATGGATTTAAGAGAAGGGGAAACATTGGCTGGGCGCGGTGGCTCACGCTTGTAATCCCAGCACTTTGGGAGGCCGAGGCGGGCGGATCACGAGGTCAGGAGACGGAGACCACGGTGAAACCCCGTCTCTACTAAAAATACAAAAAAAATTAGCCGGGCGTGGTGGCGGGCGCCTGTAGTCCCAGCTACTCGGAGAGGCTGAGGCAGGAGAATGGCGGGAACCCAGGAGGCGGAGCTTGCAGTGAGCCGAGATCGCGCCACTGCACTCCAGCCTGGGAGACAGAGCCAGACTCCATCTCAAAAAAAAAAAAAAAAAGAGAAGGGGAAACATCAGAGGCAGGACGTGCAGGAAAATGACAGGCACAGGCCTTGGAGGTGAGATTTTCTAAAACAGTCAACAACTCTAAAGAAAGCTCATCCCAAACCAAAGTGCAGCCTCCTCTTTGCTTACGTGACAGCCACGTTCCTGGATAATTCGGGGTATGTTAAAATCAAGAGAAAAAAATGGTGTTTATCTGTGAAATAGATTCTAGGTTCACTTACTTAAAAGTCCAAAGTCCTAGAGAATGCGGGACATGTTGGCTGCGTGGGACTGTCCCCCATATTACTGGATGGCCAACATCCTCCCCGACTCCTAAATGTCAGAAGGACACCCTACACCCCAGCACTGTGGCCATCAAAAATGCTCCTACACAAATTTCCAAAATGTCCCCTAGAGGGCAGTAACGCCTTTGTCGAGGACGAAACGCTGGCGCTCGGAGAGGGTACACTGTGTACCTGTGTGAACGCGGCAGAGTACAAGATGTGCCTCTGCCTCCGTGTGCGTGTGTGCGTATGTGTGTGAGTGCGTGTGCGTATGTGTGAGTGTGTGTGTGTATGTGTGTTGCATGCGTGTGCACGCGTTCCTCATGCAAGAGCGGGTTGCTGTCTGAGGGTGTCCACAGCAGTAGACCGTTTATGGGGGGAGGGGGTGTGCACGTGTCTGGGCTCGAGCAGGTGTGCGTGTGTTCTGTGTTTGCACGCGTCTTGAGCCTCAGCTGGGCCCGGGCTGCGGCTGCCAGTCTGCGGAGGAAAACCCTCTCCTCACTTGTTTGTAAAATGTCCCGAGCTTTCCCAGGGTTTTGTTTGTTTGCTGCTATTGTTTGGGGGGGGGATGTGGGGGGTTTTGTTTTATCTTTAGCTTTTGTTTTCACTGAGATTCAGGGCTACGCATTATCCACCTTCTCGGTCTTAGCGTGGCTCTCCGTGTCTCCCTCTCTATCTCCATCTTCATTTCTGTCTCTCTCTCTATCTCTCTCCAGCTCTCCTCTCTTATCTCTGCCCCACCCCACCCCGTCTCTCTTTTTCTTTCTTTCCTGGCGTTAGCCCTCTCCCTCTCCCTGCTCTCCTTTTCTCTCTCTTGCTGTCTCTCTCTCTCTTGCTCTCTCTCTATTTCTCTCCCTTCTGTCTGGCATGCTGGTTTCTGTGTGTGTCTCTCTCTTTTTTCTCACTCTCATTTTTACCCTTCTTCCCCTTTCTGTCTCTCTCTTCCTCTCTGTATGTAAGGATCTCTCCCCTTTCTCTGTTTCTCTGTCTCTTTCTCCCTCCTATGTCTCCGTCTGTCTCTGTCACACACACCTCTCTCTCCTTCTCTCTCTCTGTGTCTCTCTGGCCTCTCTCTTACATTCAGTCTCTGTCTGTCTCTATCCCTTTCCCTCTGCCTCCCCTCAAGGTAAAGGAGAAAGAAAGAGAAACAGAGAGAGAGAGAGGGGGAGATTGTGTGTGTGTTTACATTCACCCAGCTGCGGGCTGTTCCACAGTCTGAGGGGGCTGTCAGGCCTTGAAGGGCTGAAAGGGAGCCCACCAACCCCATTTCTGCTCAGCCCCTGCCCTAGCACTTTCTAAGTGCTAGTTTGGCCTCCTGTCATGGGCTCTGAGATTTCAGGGTGCCATCAAAAAGCCTGGCTCGGGCGCAGTGGCTCATGCCTGTAATCCCAACAATTTAGGAGGCCAAGGCGGGCGAATCATTTGAGGTTACAAGTTGGAGACCAGCCTGGCCAACGTGACAAAACCCTGTCTCTACTGAAAATACAAAAATTAGCCAGGCATGGTGGCGCGTATGCTTGTAATTCCGGCTACTCGGGAGGCTGAGGCACGAGAATCACTTGAATCCGGGAGGCGGAGGTTGCAGTGAACTGAGATTGTGCCACTTCTCTCCAGCCTGGACAACAGAGCGAGACTCTGTCTAAAAAAAAAAGGCCGGGCCCCAGGTGGCTGTGGCAGGCCAGGCTGGATTGAACTGGAAAACCATGCAGAGGGGAGACTTTTCCTGGGAGAGAAGGAGTAGGAAGACATCCACTCAAGTTCCACCCACTAATCCCAGCCCAGCCCCAGCAATCATCCTGAGTTTCCCCAGTTTCTGCCCAATTGCCTCACTGCCTTCCCTCTGGGACCTGTGCTGTTACCTGGTCACATCCCCACACTCCCGGAGCTCTCCTCTTTCCTGCAGCTTTGCTGCACTGCTCTCACCGCCAGATGTACCCCCAGGCTGCTGTTGTAGCTAATCCTGCCTGGATGTCTCCAGGGTGCCCTCTCTGACCCACAGACCCAGCCCATTTAATCCCTCAATCAATTCATTTGATATATTGTCACTGAGAGCCTACCATGATGGGCTATGTAGTGTTCTTTCAGAGGAGAGTCAGTGAGTCTTTAACTCCTGCCTTCGTGGAGCTTTCATTCTGATAGGACAAGGCAGGCAATAAACTAAAATTTAAAAGTAAATTACATATATATATAT
>NW_026660942.1:0-2930 GCF_009828535.3 Hylobates moloch | reverse complement strand
CTTTCTTTCTTTCTTTCTTTCTTTCTTTCTTTCTTTCTTTCTTTCTTGTTTTCTGAGACAGGGTCTAGTTCTGTCACTCAGGCTGGAGTGCAGTGGTGCAATCATGGCTCACTGCAGCCTCAACTTCCCAGGCTCAATTGATCCTCCCAACCTAGGCCCTGAGTAGCTCGGACTAGAGATGAGCACCACCATGCCTGGCAAATTTTGTTTATTTTTTTGTGGAGATGAGTCTCACTTTGTTGTCCAGCTGGTCTCAAACTCCTTGGCTCAAGAGATCCTCCTGCCTTGGCCTCCTAGAGTGCTGGGATTACAGGCATGAGCCACGGCACCTGGCTACTTCTTAAGGGCTTGATCTATGCTTTCACTCAGGAATTACTTATCGAACATCTGCAATGTTCCAGAAACAGATCTAGTCATTTGGGATGTATCAGCGAACACAACGGACAACTATTGCTGCCCTCGTGGGGCTTACATTCTAGTGTGGAGCTCAACCTAACAATGATCATAATCACTTAGGAAGCCATGTGGTACGTTAGAAGGCCAGAGTGATACTGAAAAAAAAAGTCGAGCAGAGAGTAAAAGGAATAGGATGATGGGGAAGGGATAGGATGGGGAGTAGGTTGCAGAATTAATAATGTGGTCAGGGGAGGACTCGCTGTGGAGGTGGGATTGGAGCACAGCTTTGGAGGAGGTGAGCCATGTTTCCGCATGCAAGCCCTGTGGGTGGCCCATCTTTGACTTGCACCAGGTGAATGATGCTTCCTGTTTCTCAGCACCCAAGCCCTCCTCATTCAGGACCTCCTGCGAGAGGAACTCAGGAACAGGTTCCCTGCAGGGAGATGAGCCTGTGTCCTGTCCACCTTGGTTTGAGGCCTCAGATGGAGACAGTCCTCTAAGAAGTTCCAGAATGGCTTCTTGGGATTTTTGCAAGCTACCCCCTCTGCCTGGCCCAAGTGGCTTTGCCTTCATTCCCTGGCATGATCTCCTTCCCCTCCATTTCCCCCCACCTCCCCCCCACCAATATGAGGACATCCCACAGTAAGTGCATTGAGACTTATGAGTTCATGCAAATGCATTCAAATAGCTGCAGTGCCCTATGGAAGCAGCCATAATCCTTTAGTGTGCGATCTCTGTCTGTGGCCCACAATGGCCCTCTCTAGCTTAGCCACTTCCTAACAAACCTTTATGCAGAAAGGAGGTGGGGAGGGCAGGAGCGGGGAGAGGCTCAGGATGGGGCACCAGCTGCAGAGGCTAAACTCACAGCCAGCAGGGTTGTGTGTCCCCACTGCTGCTCCATGCTGGGATGACAGCAAGGCCTGGGGGCTGATGATTCTCCTGGGAACAAGGGTTCTTGATAAGGTTGGTGAGCGGTTATATGGCTCCTACTCTTACCAGAAGGCATCCAGGTCTGAATCTGGCTAGGAGCCAGGAGGCTTCTTTCCTCCTGGGCAGGGCCATCCTGGTCCTGGGGCTAATTTCCCAAGGAGAATGGACAGAGAATCGACTCAGTGCTGGGAATAGGTGACGCCAGTTTTATGATTTACTCAAGATCACACAGACAGTGAGGAGTGGGGCTGGGATTTGAACCCAGGTTTATTTAAATGAGGAGCTTGCACATGTATCCAAAGCCTCCTGTTACTTCCAACCACCGTCTTGGGCGTGGCATCTGTTGCACCCCAGCTGTCTGAAACATGGCTAGGGACCTCCCTGTTACCCACGCCTGCACAGGGTGGGATCTGTAATGTCAGAGCCATCTGTCATGCATGGGCAGCTTCCTGCTTCCTGGATCCTTCTCTACTCCCCATCCTCCTGCATCAGGAATCCCCTGCCCACCCTCAGGGCTCTATGCCATGCCCAGAGCATGTAGCCAGTGCTGGGCTATGTGTGCACAGGGCCCTCGGCCCAGTAGGCGCTGACTCCAGGCCTTTCTGGGAATTGCCCCTTTCCCTCCCCTTCCCCTTTTCTACTTTAGACCTCACTTTGGGCCTTCTTATGAACCAGGGAAAGAAGTAGCCTCTCCTGGTAGGAAACATAATAAGATCTATGGGATTTAATAAGATCATCCAAGACTTGGCACTTTGGCAGTTTTCCAGTGACATTTGTTCTTTTGGGAGGTAAATTTCCTTCTCCTTAATCCACTGTTTCTTAAGCAGGTGACCCACTCTGTGTTATTACAGGTCGGTTATTATTTCCATAAATCCTTCTGCCTCCGCTTCTTCCATTTACATTAAATATAGTCTCTGTTATGGTGCCTAAATTAGCTTTCATATACGGAAATGTTTGTATAATTTAAAAGGGATGAAGACGTCGAGTGAGGCTGGGGAAGGGGAGGGCAAATGAGGGAATGCAATGAAGGTTTCAACCCCAAATAGGGGAAGGGGCCTGGATTCACTGCCCCATGGGATGCTCCAAACCCTATAGAATGTGGGCATCTCTAAGTCCTTTCATCCATTCATTTGTGTATTTGGTAAATGTTTATGGAAGATCTGTAGTGCCACAGGGGTCAAAATGATGGAGATACTGTGTGATTCTCACTATATGCCGTTCTGGACAAGACAAAACAATGAAGACAGTTAAAAGATCAGTGGTTGCCAGGAGCTCATGGGGAGGGTGGAGAGATGGAGACGTGGAGCACAGAGTTTTTCTTAGGGGAGTGGAACTATTCTGTATGTTATGGCAATGATGGACACATGTCATTCTACATTTGTCAAACCAGAGTAACACAGAGCAAACCGTAATGTAAAATATGGCCATTAGTTAATCATAGTGTATCAATATTGGTCCATCAACTGTAACAAGTGTTCCATACTAATACAAAGTATAAATAGCAGGGGAAATGGTGGGGGCAGGGAGAAAGGGGATTGGGGAAATTTGTACTTTCTAATCTTTTTTTTTTTTTTTTACAAACTTAAAACTGCTGTAAAAAAAAA
>NW_026660941.1:0-2930 GCF_009828535.3 Hylobates moloch | reverse complement strand
ATACAATCATGTCATCTGCAAACAGGGACAGTTTGACTTCCTCTTTTCCTAATTGAATACCCTTTATTTCCTTCTCCTGCCTGATTGCTCTGGCCAGAACTTCCAGCACTATGTTGAATAGGAGCGGTGAGAGAGGGCATCCCTGTCTTGTGCCAGTTTTCAGAGGGAATGCTTCCAGTTTTTGCCCATTCAGTATGATATTGGCTGTGGGTTTGTCGTATATAGCTCTTATTATTTTGAGATACGTCCCATCAATACCTAATTTATTGAGAGTTTTTAGCATGAAGGGTTGTTGAATTTTGTCAAAAGCCTTTTCTGCATCTATTGAGATAATCATGTGGTTTTTGTCTTTGGTTCTGTTTATATGCTGGATTACATTTATTGATTTGCGTATGTTGAACCAGCCTTGCATCCCAGGGATGAAGCCCACTTGATCATGGTGTATAAGCTTTTTGATGTGCTGCTGGATTCGGTTTGCCAGTATTTTATTGAGGATTTTTGCATCAATGTTCATCAAGGATATTGGTCTGAAATTCTCTTTTTTGGTTATGTCTCTGCCAGGTTTTGGTATCAGGATGATGCTGGCTTCATAAAATGTGTTAGGGAGGATTCCCTCTTTTTCTATCGATTGGAATAGTTTCAGAAGGAATGGTACCAGTTCCTCCTTGTACCTCTAGTAGAATTCAGCTGTGAATCCATCAGGTCCTGGACTCTTTTTGGTTGGTAAGCTATTGATTATTGCCACAATTTCAGAACCTGTTATTGGTCTATTCAGAGATTCAACTTCTTCCTGGTTTAGTCTTGGGAGGGTGTATTTGTCGAGGAATTTATCCATTTCTTCTAGATTTTCTAGTTTATTTGCATAGAGGTGTTTGTAGTATTCTCTGATGGTAGATTGTATTTCTGTGGGATCGGTGGTGATATCCCCTTTTTCGTTTTTTATTGCATCTATTTGATTCTTCTCTCTTTTCTTCTTTATTAGTCTTGCTAGCAGTCCATCAATTTTGTTGATCTTTTCAAAAAACCAGCTTCTGGATTCATTAATTTTTTGAAGGGTTTTTTGTGTCTCTATTTCCTTCAGTTCTGCTCTGATTTTAGTTATTTCTAGCCTTCTGCTAGCTTTTGAATGCGTTTGCTCTTGCTTTTCTAGTTCTTTTAATTGTGATGTTAGGGTGTCAATTTTGGATCTTTCCTGTTTTCTCTTGTGGGCATTTAGTGCTATAAATTTCCCTCTACACACTGCTTTGAATGTGTCCCAGAGATTCTGGTATGTTGTGTCTTTGTTCTCGTTGGTTTCAAAGAACATCTTTATTTCTGCCTTCATTTCATTATGTACCCAATAGTCATTCAGGAGCAGGTTGTTCAGTTTCCATGTAGTTGAGCGGTTTTGAGTGAGTTTCTTAATCCTGAGTTCTAGTTTGATTGCACTGTGGTCTGAGAGACAGTTTGTTATAATTTCTGTTCTTTTACATTTGCTGAGGAGAGCTTTACTTCCAACTATGTGGTCAATTTTGGAATAGGTGTGGTGTGGTGCTGAAAAAAATGTATATTCTGTTGACTTGGGGTGGAGAGTTCTGTAGATGTCTATTAGGTCCACTTTATGTAGAGCTGAGTTCAATTCCTGGATATCCTTGTTAACTTTCTGTCTCGTTGATCTGTCTAATGCTGACAGTGGGGTGTTAAAATCTCCCATTATTATTGTGTGGGAGTTTAAGTCCCTTTGTAGGTCACTGAGGACTTGCTTTATGAATCTGGGTGCTCCTGTGTTGGGTGCATATATATTTAGGATAGTTAGCTCTTCTTGTTGAATTGATCCCTTTACCATTATGTAATGGCCTTCTTTGTTGGTTTAAAGTCTATTTTGTCAGAGACTAGGATTGCAACCCCTGCCTTTTTTTGTTTTCCATTTGCTTGATAGATCTTCCTCCATCCCTTTATTTTGAGTCTATGTGTGTCTCTGCACGTGAGATGGGTTTCCTGAATACAGCACACTGATGGGTCCTGACTCCTTATCCAGTTTGCCAGTCTGTGTCTTTTAATTGGAGCATTTAGCCCATTTACATTTAACGTTAATATTGTTATGTGTGAATCTGATCCTGTCATTATGATGTTAGTTGGTTATTTTGCTCGTTAGTTGCTATAGTTTCTTCCTAGCCTCGATGGTCTTTACAATTTGGCATGTTTTTGCAGTGGCTGGTACCGGTTGTTCCTTTCCATGTTTAGTGCTTCCTTCAGGAGCTCTTTTAGGGCAGGCCTGGTGGTGACAAAATCACTCAGCGTTTGCTTGTCTGTAAAGTATTTTATTTCTCCTTCACTTATGAAGCTTAGTTTGGCGGGATAGGAAATTCTGGGTTGAAAATTCTTTTCTTTAAGAACGTTGAATATCGGCCCCCACTCTCTTCTGGCTTGTAGAGTTTCTGCTGAGAGATCAGCTGTTAGCCTGATGGGCTTCCCTTTGTGGGTAACCCGACCTTTCTCTCTGGCTGCCCTTAACATTTTTTCGTTCATTTCAACTTTGGTGAATCTGACAATTATGTGTCTTGGAGTTGCTCTTCTCGAGGAGTATCTTTGTGGCGTTCTCTGAATTTCCTGAATCTGAATGTTGGCCTGCCTTGCTAGATTGGGGAAGTTCTCCTGGATAATATCTTGCAGAGTGTTTTCCAACTTGGTTCCATTCTCCCCGTCATTTTCAGGTACACCAATCAGACGTAGGTTTGGTCGTTTCACGTAGTCCCAAATTTCTTGGAGGCTTTGTTCATTTCTTTTTATTCTTTCTTCTCTAGACTTCCCTTCTCGCTTCATTTCATTCATTTCATCTTCCAAAAATCACAAGCATTCTTGTACACCAATCACAGACAAACAGAGAGCCAAATCATGAGTGATCTCCCATTCACAATTGCTTCAAAGAGAATAAAATACCTAGGAATCCA
>NW_026660940.1:0-2931 GCF_009828535.3 Hylobates moloch | reverse complement strand
GAACAATGGACTAAAAAAAATCAGTATTTTATTTTATTTATTTATTTTTTGAGATGGAGTCTTGCTCTGTCACCCAGGCTGGAGGGCAGGGTCCCTATCTCTGCTCATTGCAAGCTCCGCCTCCCAGGTTCACGCCATTCTCCTGCCCCAGTCTCCCGAGTAGCTGGGGCTACAGGCGCCCGCCCCCACGCCTAGCTAATTTTGTGTATTTTTAGTAGAGACGGGGTTTCACCATGTCAGCCAGGATAGTCTCCATCTCCTGACCTAGTGATCCGCCCACATCGGCTTCCCAAAGTGCTGGGATTACAGACGTGAGCCACCTGCGCCCAGCCAAAAAATCAGTATTGACATAGAATATATGAATGACACTATTAACAACCTTGATCTTGTTAATGTTTGTAGTATGCTACATCTAATAACTACAGAATAAACATTATTTTCAAATCCACATAATATATTTACCATAAAACAAGCTGCAATAGATTTAGGAAAATTGAAATCACACAAAGTTTATTCTCTGACCACAATGAGATTAAATTTGAAATCAGTAATAATATAATATCTAGGGAAACTCCTAATATCTTGAAATTAAATAATATACTTGCTAGATAATTCACAAGTTAAAAGTGCATCATGTGTGTCCTAGAGAGGATATCAAGTATGCTGCATTTGCCAAATTTAATTGGACACAAAAGTCTTTTTAGTGGAGCATTTCATATGAGACTAGTGTTTTGTGGAGCACATTCAGGAAAGCTCTCCTAGAATATGTCCCTGAAATTGTGGTGCCTTTTCTTTCAAGCAGAGATTGACATTTTAATCGGTCCACATAGGAGACATTCCGTCCTTCATAAATATTTACGAAATTCATGTTGATGGAGAGACTTCCTCCAGCATGTAATCCTTGTCAATCTAACTTTATGCAACTGTTTGGTTTTTGTTGTTGCTTTTTCTTGGTTGGGATTCTTCTACAGGGACATAGTTGGCTGGTGTTCCAGAAATAACAATCCGTCAAGTAATTGCCAAGTAAACAGGGCACCGCTGGAGCAACGAGCAACAGTGAACCTGTTCTTTCTTGTGGACTACCACTAACCTAATAACAAAGTACGGTCTGAGCTTTTTAGAGGAGGGAGGAGTCCGTTTCATGGTTGCTGGTAAGGAATGATTGTGTTTCTCAAGTACAAGAGGGGTATTACTTTCTCTTTCTTCTTTCTCTTTTGTTTTCTTTTTTTAAAAAAACCCTTTGCGCTAACAGCCCTGGAGAAAATGGCTTGGTCTTGTTTAAGGGAAAGTCGATAATATCCACCAAGACTTGCCAAGGAAACAAAATCGAAGTTGGAAATGATTTGCTGGAGAAAAGACGTAAAAGTGAATGGGAGTGTGGCTGTATCCCCAGAGCAAAGCTTGGGGTGTTGGAGGAGTCTGGGCTGAGAGGGGGACCCTAATCTTCTTTGGCTGGAGCTATAGGTTCTGAAGAGCCTCCTAACACACAAACCCATCTGCTCGCTCCCCCTCGATTTCCTCAAGTTCATTCCCTCACAATCTAGCAGTGCCCCTGGCCCTGAGGACATGCGGCCCCCAGGCACCGTGGCAGAAATGGTTGCTCCACGTCAGCAGATGCACTGTCTTCTGAAATCAGTTTGTGCAGACAGCATCTGCTTAGGGGATTTCTTGAAATGAAAAGGTGGAATAAGCAGTTACAGATCAAGAGCTCTGGCCTATTCAAATTCTAATGTTTGTTGATTAGGATCTTTTGGCCCAGAAAATAATCTTTAGCACCCACAGCTCAGAGACTGCTGAATATTTCAGTGCTCCAGCTTAAGAACCAACAGTTTATACAAAAGCACAAATGTAGTTTTCCTCTATTATCTACTCAATTCAGTGCCTGGGGACTGGAGCTACATCACCTGAGAATCACCTTGAGGACTAAGCTCTGATTTTTTTTTTATCATGCCCAAATTCCCATCTAAGGAGTCTGGGGAGTCATGCCCTACAAACCATAAATTCCCATCAGATGGGTTTTATTTAACCCTGTATATCATAACTTACTTTCCAATCTGACACTGGCATAACAAGAAAGAAAATAAAAATATTTAACCCCAAAATATATTTCCTTGCCATACCTTGAAATTGTCCTGCAAGTCTCCTGTGGGAAAAATCCACATTCTATAAAGAATCCCCTTTCCCCTTTGTTTTCCTTCCTTCCTTTCCAGATCCAGGTGATAATCAACTAAGAGCCAGGCACCCTTTTAAGCCCGGTAAGAAACATTTTACAACCTGCTCTCTCTGAAGTCTGCTGTCTGAGAGCTTCCTCTGCAGAATAAAACTTGGTCTCCACAATCCTTTATCTTAGCCTGAACTTTCCTTTCTATTGATCCCAGGTCTTCAAATAAACTCAATTAATTGTCAGCCAAAAAATGTTTAAATTTACTTATAGCCTGGAAGCCTCCTCCTTGAGTTGTCCCACCTTTCTGGAGCAAACTAATGTATTACTTAAATGTATTTGATTGATGTCTCATGCCTCCCTAAAATATATAAAACCAAGCAGTACCCCGACCACCTTGGGCACATGTTCTCAGGACTTCCTGAGGGCTGTGTCACGGGCCATGGTCACTCATATTCGGCTCAGAATAAATCTCTAAAAATATTTTACAGAGTTTGACTCTTTTTGTCAACAATCTGGAGAGCTTTCCAGAAACAGATTTCTGGGCCTCCTCTTGGAGAGTCTGGTTGGACACATCTGCCATAGGCCCCAGAATCTGGAGTTTGGTCAGCCCTTCCCAGGGACCCCGTCTGCAGCAAGTTCAAGGAGGCTCTCATCCTGCCTTGCAGAAGCGTCTTATCACAAAGGCCCTCCGGATGAGCTTCAGACGCCTTCTATTACCTGAAAAAATCAGGTTCATTCTCCTGGCAAGTAATGAATAGCTCTCCATG
>NW_026660939.1:1225-2931 GCF_009828535.3 Hylobates moloch | reverse complement strand
TGAGCCACTGTGCCCAGCCTTAACTGCCCTTTCTCCTCACCCCAACTGGCCTTCAGGTCATCTTTGGCTGTCCCTATATGCAACTCACCTCCCTGCTCACCTTCCTGTCCACAGGCATTCCCAACTGCCCCCTGCTTCCCTGTCACCAGTTGACCATTATGTCCACGCTTCACTTTTTTTAATTTATTTTTTTGTTTTTTGAGAGAGAGTTTCGCTCTTGTTGCACAGGCTGGAGTGCAATGGCGCGATCTCAACTCACCACAACCTCTGCCTCCCCGGTTCACGCAATTCTCCTGCCTCAGCCTCCCGAGTAGCTGGGATTACAGGCATGTACCACCGCACCCGGCTAATTTTTGTATTTTTTAGTAGAGACAGGGTTTCTCCATGTTGGTCAGACTGGTCTCGAACTCCCGACCTCAAGTGATCCACCTGCCTCGGCCTCCCAAAGTGCTGGGAGTACAGGCATCAGCCACCACACCAGCCCCAAGAGGTATGTCTTAAAGCTCACTGTAAGACGCACACGATAGCGTCTTTTGTTATTTTTTAAAAGGTGCTGGCCCAGTGCGGTGGCTCACGCCTGTAATCCCAACACTTTGGGAGGCCAAGGCGGGCGGATCACGAGGTCAGGAGTCCAAGACTAGCCTGACCAATATGGTGAAACCCTGTCTCTACTAAAACTACAAAAATTAGGGCTGGGTGTGGTGGCTCAAGCTTGTAATCCCAGCACTTTGGGAGGTCAAGGTTGGAGGATCCCCTGAGGTTGGGAGTTGGAGAAACCCTGTTTCTACTAAAAATACAAAATTTGCTGGGTGTGGTGGCACACACCTGTAGTCCCAGCTACTCGGGAGGCTGAGGCACTATCAGATCACTACCTGGTCTCTCCTCCCAGCCCTCTTCCCAGAAGGAGGAGGACCTACTTGCTGCCTACCTAGGATGATGGAGAGAAGCCAGACTCCTAAGTTCTGGGGGTCCGGAGCGGGTGCCTGGGCCTCGAGACAGGGGCCGCCTATGCCCCCCGCTCAGTGAGGGTTGCCTGTACCTGGAGCCGGGGTGGACGTACAGCCGCCCCCGGGTAGCCGGGGCCAGGCCTGGCCAGCCAGGCGGGCGCTGACGGGGGCGTCCCCGTTCTAAGGCGGCGGCGGGAGGAGGCGGCGCGGGCTGGGCCCCGGGTGGCTGCCAGGGCAACCAGGGAATTTGCGGCCGGGCCGTACCACTCGCGGCGTGGCAGGGGCGGCCGGCCAGGCCCCGCTGGGCGCAGGCCTATGGAGGGCGGAACCCTGGAGCCCCCAGGGGAGGGCACGGCGCAGGTACGAGCACGGGAGGCTTGGAGGTGGACCCTGCCCAGGACGGGAAAGCTCCCCAGCCCCTGGGAGTGCGCACACCACCACTGAGTCCTTGGGGTTCTGAGCACGGTGCAGGGGAGATCCCGGTGGTCGTTCCCCCAGCCATCTGCACGCACCCACACACCTGCCCTTGGCGCCGGCGCTCACCTCTCCCGGGGCCCGGGAGCCGGCGCCCCTGCTCTGGCCTGGAGAGCAGGGCCAGGGGCCGGGACGGCGGGAGCGGGGGTGTCTCCCGCTGGTTGCGCAGCGCCATCTGCCTCTGCAACAGCAGCACCTCCCGCTGGGACTCGCGCAGCAGCCAATCGAAGTCCCACACGTGGAGCCACTGGGGACCCTCCTGAGGTTGGGGGACAGGGACAGGGA
>NW_026660939.1:0-1125 GCF_009828535.3 Hylobates moloch | reverse complement strand
GCCCAGCGCTGTGCTAAATACCTTGTGAACATCCCTTCACACAGGGGATGTGTGGATGCATACAGCCAGACCCACCGGCAAACAGCCTCAAGCCTGGAGCGCAGAAATGCCCAGGTCTGGGACTCATGGCTCCACCCCAGTCTCCCTCCCACCTGGGCCGTTGCCAGGGGAACCTACTCCCAGCAACCTCCACCCTCCCGTTCATTTGCATCTCATCAACATCTTATCCGCATCCCACAACAGGCAGATGGCCCTGTGCAGGGCTGAGCTGGAAGAGGTAACCAGGGCCTCCTCGCACCTTGCCCACCAGAGTGAGCCTGGCCTGCAGCTCCCTGCACTCCTGCTGCAAGGCAGCAATCTGCTTGTCCTTGGCCAGCAGTGCACTGGCTGTCTCACTGAGGTCCCGGGCTCGCTGGCTGGCTAGGGCCTTCCGACACAACTCCAAGCTGGCCCCCGGCCGGCCAGGGCAAGGGGGCACTCACCTCGCCAGAGGAGGGGTAAGGCTAATGGTCACCTGAGGGCTGGGGCACTTCTCCCACTCCTCATCTCCTCCCAAAGGAAGAGTTAGCATGAAAACCTAGGGGGTAGCCACCTGCTTCCACCTTGACTGGGGTCTCAGAAAACCAGCAGCCTCACTCTACCCCATTCCAGCAGTTGGAAAGGATTAACTCCACGTCTGAGTTTGGGATCAAAGGATGCTTCTAATTTGGGGCTGCCACTGTGATGGGTCTCATCCTTGCCCCCACTCCAGCTCTATACCCTGAGATGAGCTCAGCAGGAGGCTGCCGCCAGCACCAGCACGTGGTAATCCAGAATCCTGCTCCCTGCCTGCTCAGGAACCTCCCCATCCAGCTCTTCTCTGCCCCCTGTAGCTCCAGAAACTTTTGGCCTCCTTGCCTGGCCAGCCTCTGCCCTTCCTGCACCTTAGCCCCTAGATTCTTGCTTTCCTAGGTGCTGAGACTGTGACTCCCAAGCTTCAGACAACCCTCAGGCCCAGCCCTGGCTCCCCTCTTCCTTGGTCACCCAGCCTCCACCCAGCAGCCTCCCCTACGTTGACGGACAAGTCAATGTAGGCAAGCGCAGGATGTTAAGGGTAAACAGGGGAACTACATCTGACCTAGCAAA
>NW_026660938.1:0-2932 GCF_009828535.3 Hylobates moloch | reverse complement strand
TTTTTTAAAATCTCCAATTTAAGCATTGATGTTTGCCCTTTTTTCCAAGAATGCACACGTGTTAATATTTCAAATGGTCGAACACTTAAAATGAAAAGCAACAGACTCCTGCTTTTTACCCATCTGGTTATTTTCTGATTTTAAATCTGTCGCACGTTACCCTCATAATTCTAGAGACTGTGGTATGCTTAACTACCATTCGTGGATTCATCAACTACAGGCAACACCTGTTGATCCCCACAGTATGAATTATGGAGCTACCGCTCACTTATGCCTCTTTCCTCCTTGCTTCTAGTGTCTCATCTATTTCTTACTTTTCGTTCTCTTGGCTGTCTTTGCTATATTGTATGTATTTTCATTAATTAAGAAATACATGAAGAATACAGAAAGTTGATACCAGACACCTGTATACCTACCACCCAGAATTAATTGGTGTTAACATTTTGCTATTTTTAATTCAAACTTACTTTTACAGGTAAACACAGTATTACAAATGCATCTTAAGAAATTCCTTCACATCCCGTCACTTACTCTTGCCTCTCAAACAGATAACCACTGTCTTGAAGTTGGTGATTGTCTTTTCTTTGCTTATATTTATAATTTTACCATATATGCCTGTTGCCATAAAAATATTTAGTTTACTTTAAAATGTGATACGAGATATTTTCCTGAGTATGATTGTTCTGATTCTGATCTGTTCGAAGAGGAGCTTCTATTCTTTACTTCTGTACATCTCTTTAGTCTTATAAAAGTTTTATATATTCTGAAATCAAACCTACCAATCTTTTTTTTTTTTTTTTTTTTGAGACAGAGTCTCGCTCTGTCACCCAGTCTGGAGTGCAGTGGCGCCATCTCGGCTCACTGCAAGCTCCGCCTCCCGGGTTCACGCCATTCTCCTGCCTCAGCCTCCTGAGTACCTGGGACTACAGGCGCACGCTGCCATGCCCGGCTAATTTTTTGTATTTTTAGTAGAGACGGGGTTTCACCGTGTTAGCCAGGATGGTCTTGATCTCCTGACTTTGTGATCCTCCCACCTCGGCCTCCCAAAGTGCTGCGATTACAGGCGTGAGCTGCCGTGCCTGGCCCAAACTTACCAATCTTTTATAGTTTGGTCTTTTGAAGTCTTAGGGAATCGTTTCCTACCCTAAAGGTCTAATTTGATTGTTTTCCATATGATGGTCAGTTGTCTCAGCATTATTAGTTGAATAATCCAGTATTTACCTACTGCTTGGAAATTTCCCTTCTTTGGTAAGCCAGATTCCCTTCTAAAGGTTCTATTTCTGGCTTTTATTTTTATTCATTGGATATATTCGTATCCCCATATACCAGAGACTCATTCGTATATACCACGGCTTTATAATAAACGTTGATTAGAGTGTCTTTCTACCTCCGTGTTCTTCAAAATTGTCTAGGCTATTCTTGACCCTTCTTCACTGTGAGTTTAGGTTTAGGTGATCATATTTGACCAAAAAATTGCATTTGGGTTTTTTATTAGAAGTGTGTTGAATTTATGGATTAATTTAGGAGGCTTGGTATCTTGCTGATGCTTAATCTCACTACCCATTTACATGGCATATATTGCTTGCATACCTGGGTCTTTTGTTTTCTGTAGTAAAGTTGCTGGAAGAGGAGCGGGGGAGGAAAGAGGAGGAGAGGAATGCACACATATGGGTGTAGGAGGCTCCCTTCTGAGGGGAGGCTGGAAGGAGAAAGATGTGGGGCTAGGAGGTGTGGGTCAGAGGTCAGAGGCACTGAAACGCAGCCGAATGACAGCAGCCTCCTTTCTCATTAGGTGGAACCCCCAAAATGGGGGCAAGGTCAGTGGGAAGAGCCAGGGAAGAGTTAGGAATTATGGATATCAAATTTTACTCAATTCTTGTTGTGGGAGAAGGTGTGGAGGGACGGGCAAAATGAGGGGCCCAACAGCACCGTGGGCCGAATCAGAGTAGGACGAGGAGCTGGGATCTGTGAAGTGTAGGTGGCCAGGGGCAGGGAGTCTCAGCAGGTGTGGAGACAGCAGGGGCAGGCTGGGTGGCACTGCAGTTTGCCATGTCTTACTTTTTTTTTTTTTTTTTTTTTTTTTTGAGACGGAGTCTTGCTCTGTCACCAGGCTGGAGTGCAGTGGTGCGATCTCGGCTCACTGCACCCTCCACCTCCCAGGTTCAAGCCATTCTCCTGCCTCAGCCTCCCGAGTAGCCGGGACTACAGGCACGAGCCACCATGCCCGCCTAATTTTTGTATTTTCAGTAGAGACAGAGTTTCACCACGTTGGCCAGAATGATCTCGATCTCCTTTTTTTTAATTAAAAAGTAAACTCTAATGTCGAAAATGCAGACTTGGGGAGGGCAGAGAGATCCCACACAAGGCTGTCACTTCACACTTGGAAGGTTGCACAGCAGCCGGGCAGAGAACGCTCCTCACTTCCCAGATGGTGAGGGGGCCGGGCAAGGCGCTCCTCACTTCCCAGACGGTGCAGGGGCTTGGCAGAGGCGCTCCTCCCTTACAAACGGTGAGGGGGCCGGGCAGAGGTGCTTCTCACTTTCCAGACAGGGCGGCGGCTGGGCAGAAGCGCTCCTCACTTCCCGGATGGGACGGTGGCCAGGCAGAGGCGCTCCTCATTTCCCAGACGGTGAGGAGGCCGGGCAGAGGCACTCCTCACTTCGCAGACAGGACGGCGGCCAGGGCAGACAGGACGGCAGCCGGGCAGAGGCGCTCCTCACTTCCCAGACAGGGCGGCGGCCGGGCAGAGGCACTCCTCACTGCCCAGACGGGGCAGGGCCCGGGCAGAGGCGCTCCTCACTCCCCAGACTGTAAGGCGGCCGGGCAGAGGCGCTCGTCGATTCCCAGATAGGGCGGGGGCCGGGCAGAGGCGCTCCTCACTGCCCAGACGGTGCAGTGGCCAGGCAGAGGTGCTCCTCACTTCCCAGACAGT
>NW_026660937.1:0-2932 GCF_009828535.3 Hylobates moloch | reverse complement strand
GGGTTTCACCATGGTCTCGATCTCCTGACCTCGTGATCCGCCCGCCTCGGCCTCCCAAAGTGCTGGGATTACAAGCGTGAGCCACCGCGCCCGGCCGGAATATTTCTATTTAAAAAGCTTATATGAGAATATATCTTGTCCAGAATTACTGATAAGGAAAATTAAACCTTCATTTCTTTATCTAATCTTCTTGGTATTATAGCAGATGACCCATTCAGAATCCATAACTTAATACTTATTATATAAAGTACAGTCAATAGTGATATAGCAGTATTTGATTCCTTAAGATGTAGCTGTAGTCTCAACTGCTTGGGAGGCTGAGGCAGGAGGACCATGCGGGAGGACCACTTGAGCCTGGGAGTTAAGACTGCAGTGAGCCGTGATCATGCCACTGCACTCCACCCTTGGTGACAGAGTGAGACGTTGTCTCTCTTTTTTTTTTTTTTTTTAAAGTGGAGTCATTAAAGCTATCTTTAAGTCCAAATGCTTTGCAATGCTTTATCACCATGCTCTTTTCTACTGATAAGGAAAATTAAACCTTCATTTCTCTATCTAATCTTCTTGGTATTATAACAGATGACCCATTTATGTAATACACATTTATGTATTAGGTACAACATAAGCATAGGAGGTAGCCTACACCCTTGAGTATTCATCATAGTGTATAGTGTAGTTGGAAATAGACATGGATGAAAACAGTATTTACAAAGTACACTTCATAACAAGTAGATGATTCCAAAGTAGCTCATAAGTACTGGGATATTAAACAAATTACATAAAACATAACAAAATTTTGCCTTATAGAACAAGTAAATCATGCATGTAATATCATTTGTTACCTAGTTAATTGCTTTCTAAAAGTGTTTGCACTTCTTTTGAATAGCTAAGAAGCCCAACAGCTATTGTAGCAATATTTAAATATTATTAACATTGGCTGGGCAGGGTGGCTCAGGCCTGTAATCCCAGCACTTTGGGAGGCTGAGGCAGGCAGATCGCTTGAGTCCAGCAGTTTGAGACCATCCTGGGCAACATGCTGAAACCTTGTCTCTACAAAAAGTACAAATATGTATATATACATATATATATATTTTTTTATTTATAGATTTTATATATATATATATATATATATATATATAAAACCAATGAAATAGCCCATTCAACTTTTGTGAAAGGCAGAATCTCAAAGGTTAAAACTACAAACATTTAAATAATACTGATAATTAAGGACTCTATAACGCTTTATAGCTTCAGAGCACATTCACATACATTCTTTTACATTACAACTATGAGAATGAGGTTGAAGGAGATGTATAGTAGCTTCTTACAGATCAGTTAACAAGGATGAAGCTGGGATTAAAACCTAGGCTTTCTTGGCTGAGCGTAGTGGCTCACACCTGTAATCCCAGCACTTTGGGAGGCCGAGGCAGGTGGATAACCTGAGGTCAGGAGTTCGAGACCAGCCTGGCCAACATAGTAAAACCCCGTCTCTACTAAAAATACAAAAATTACCTGGATGTGGTGGCGCATGCTTGTTGTCCCAGCTACTTGGGAGGCTGAGGCTGGAGAATAGCTTGTACCTGGGAGGCAAAGGTTGCCATGAACCAAGATTGTGCCACTGCACTCCAGCCTGGGAGACAGAGCGAGACTCCATCTCAAAAAAAAAAAAAAAAAAAAAACAACAACAAAAAACAAAAAAAAAACCCTAGGCTTTCTGGTTCCAATGCCTTATGTTCTTCCAGTATTTTCACTTTTTTAGACAATAAGAACTCCAAAAACTCTCGAAGATGATTAATTGTTCCTTATATTTTAAAATTCTGAAGTAATAACAAACTTTTTTCCTGACCCTTTGACATTAGATGCTTCATGACCTGTGAATAGAATGTATTTCCTACCCAGTACATTCTTTGATATCACTACAATGTAACCATAAAAATCAGGAAGTTAACATTGAGCATTTCTGCTGTCCTAATCCTCAGACTACATTCAGGTTTTGCCAGTTGTCATAATAATGTTCTTTATAACAAAAGGATCCAGTTCCAAGTCAGGTGTTGTACGTAGTTTCGAGTCTCTTTATTTACCTTTCCTCCTGAACAGTTCCTCAGGTTCTCTGCCACCTTTGAAGATTATACTTACCATTGTAGAATTGTCCATGGTGTGGGTTTGTCTGAGCATTCTCATAATAAATACAGGCCACCCATCTATTTTCTTTTTTTTGAGACAGGGTGTCTCACTGTGTCACCCAGGCTGGAGTGCAGTGGCACGATCACGGTTTATGGCAGCCACAAGCTCCCAGGCTCAAGTGATCCTCCCACCTCAGCCTCCTGAGAAGCTGGGACTACAGACACATGCCACCACACCCAGCTAATTAAAAAAAAAAAAAAAAAAATTCTGTAGAGATGGGATCTCACTATATTGCCAAGCTGGTCTTGAACTTCTGGGCTCAAGTGGTCCTCCCACTGCAGCCTCCTAAAGTGCTAGGATTACAGATGTGAGCCACTGCACCCAGCCCAGGTCACACATCTTTGACAGGAATATCACAGAAGTGATGCTGTGTCTCTCTCATTGCATTCTTATATCAGATCGCACACTATTTTGCTTTGTCCCATTATTGATGAAGATATTCACTTCGATCACTTGATTAAGGTGGTGTCTACTAGACTTCTCTACTATAAAATTACACGTTTACTATCTAATGGCTTTAGCATTGAATTGTCCAGGAAGAAGAATTGTTTTTTATATTTTAATCCTTGTGTGTTCTTCCTGTAGGTACTTATATTTAAAAAAAAAAAAAAAAGGAAAGAAGAACTGTTGCATTTGCCCTGCACCCAGTTTGCACAGGGTAAATGCAATAGTTTTTCTTTCCCTTTTTTTAAAGTCTGTTTTCTTTTTTTTTTTTTTAATTATAAAATCAGTTTTTATTAAAGGCAGTTGA
>NW_026660936.1:2334-2932 GCF_009828535.3 Hylobates moloch | reverse complement strand
TGTAGAAACTGGAAGGGGACATTCGGAGCACTAATGGGCCTACAGGGGAAAAAGAATATCTTTAAATAAAAACTACACAAAAGCATTCTGTGAATCTTATTCCTGTTCTGTGCATTCAACTAACAGAGTTGAAGCTTACTTTTGATATAGCAGTTCTGAAACATTCTTTCTGTTGAAACTGCAAGTGGACATTCTGAGCGCTAAGGGGCTTATAGTGGAAAAAGGAATATCTTCAAATACAAACGACACAGAAGCATTCTGTGAAACTTCTTTCTGTTCTGTGCATTCAACTTACAGAGTTGAAGCTTACTTTTGACACAGCAGTTATGAAACACTCTTTCTGTAGAAAGAGCAAGGGGACAATCTGAGCGCTAAAGGGCCTACAGTGGAAAAAGGAATATCTTCAAACAAAAACTACACAGAAACGTTCTGTGAAACTTCTTTCTGTTCTGTGCATTCAACTCACAGAGTTGAAGCTTACGATTGATAGAGCAGTTATGAAACCCTCTTTCTGTTGAAGCTGCAAGTGGACATTCTGAGCGCTAAGGGGTTTATAGTGGAAAAAGGAATATCTTCAAATAAAAACGACACAGAAGCA
>NW_026660936.1:1663-2234 GCF_009828535.3 Hylobates moloch | reverse complement strand
GAACTAGCAGAGTTGAAGCTTACTTTTGATAGAGCAGTTCTGAAACACTCTGTTGAAACTGCAAGTGGACATTCTGAGCGCTAAGGGGCTTATAGTGGAAAAAGGAATATCTTCAAATAAAAACGACACAGAAGCATTCTGTGAAACTTCTTTCTGTTCTGTGCATTCAACTTACAGAGTTGAAGCTTAGTTTTGATAGAGCAGTTATAAAACACTCTTTCTGTAGAAACTGCATGGGGACATTCTGAGCGCTAAGGGGCCTACAGTGGAAAAAGGTATATCTTCAAATAAAAACTACACAGAAACGTTCTGTGAAACTTCTTTCTGTTCTGTGCATTCAACTCACAGAGTTGAAGCTTACGATTGATAGAGCAGTTATGAAACACTCTTTCTGTAGAAACTGCAAGCGGACATTCTGAGCGCAAAGGGGCCTACAGTGGAAAAAGAAATACCTTCAATTAAAAACTACTCAGAAGCATTCTGTGAAACTGCTTTCTGTTATGTGCATTCAACTAACAGAGTTTAAGCTTACTTTTGATAGAGCATTTCTGAAACACTCTTACTGTAGAAA
>NW_026660936.1:0-1563 GCF_009828535.3 Hylobates moloch | reverse complement strand
TTCTTTCTGTTCTGTGCATTCAACTAACAGAGTTGAAGCTTAGTTTTGATAGAGCAGTTATAAAACACTCTTTCTGTAGAAACTGCATGGGGACATTCTGAGCGCTAAGGGGCCTACAGTGGAAAAAGGAATATCTTCAAATAAAAACTACTCAGAAGCATTCTGTGAAACTGCTTTCTGTTATGTACATTCAACTAACAGAGTTGAAGCTTACTTTTGATAGAGCATTTCTGAAACACTCTTTCTGTAGAAACTGCAAGGGGACATTGAGAGCTCTAAGGGGCCTAGCGTGAAAAAAGGTATATCTTGAAATAGAAGCTTCACAGAATCATTCTGTGGAACTTCTTTCTGTTCTCTGCATTAAACTAGCAGAGTTGAAGCTTACTTTTGATAGAGCATTTCTGAAACACTCTTTCTGTAGAAACTGCAAGGGGACATTCGGAGAGCTAAGGGGCCTAGAGTGGATAAAGGTATATCTTGAAATAGAAGCTACACAGAATCATTCTGTGAAACTCCTTTCTGTTCTCTGCATTGAACTAGCTGAGTTGAAGCTTACTTTTGATAGAGCAGTTCTGAAACACTCTTTCTGTTGAATTTGCAAGTTTACATTCTGAGCGCTAATTTGCTCATAGTTGAAAAAGGAATCTCTTCAAATAAAACGACACAGAAGCATTCTGTGAAACTTCTTCCTGTTCTGTGCATTCAACTAACGGAGTTGAAGCTTACTGTTGATAGAGCAGTTCTGAAACACTGTTTCTGTAGAAACTGGAAGGGGACATTCGGAGTACTAAGGGGCCTACAGGGGAAAAAGGAATATCTTCAAATAAAAACTACACAGAAGCATTCTGTGAATCTTATTTCTGTTCTGTGCATTCAACTAACAGAGTTGAAGCTTACTTTTCATAGAGCAGTTCTGAAACACTGTTTCTGTAGAAACTGCAAGAGGATATTCTGAGCGCTAAGGTGCTTATAGTGGAAAAAGGAATATCTTCAAATAAAAACTACACAGAAACGTTCTGTGAAACTTCTTTCTGTTCTGTGCAATGAACTCACAGAGTTGAAGCTTACGTTTTATAGAGCAGTTAAGAAACACTCTTTCTGTAGAAACTGCAAGCGGACATTCTGAGCGCTTAGTGGCCTACAGTGGAAAAAGGAATATCTTCAAATAAAAACTACTCAGAAGCATTCTGTGAAACTGCTTTCTGTTCTGTGCTTTCAACTAACAGAGTTGAAGCTTACTTTTGATAGAGCATTTCTGAAACACTCTTTCTGTAGAAACTGCAAGGGGACATTGGGAGCGCTAAGCGGCCTAGAGTGAAAAAAGGTATATCTTGAAATAGAAGCTACACAGAATCATTCTGTGAAACTCCTTTCTGTTCTCTGCATTGAACTAGCAGAGTTGAAGCTTACTTTTGATAGAGCAGTTCTGAAACACTCTTTCTGTTGAAACTGCAATTGGACATTCTGAGCGCTAAGGGGCTTATAGTGGAAAAAGGAATATCTTCAAATAAAAACGACACAGAAGCATTCTGTGAAACTTCTTTCTGTTCTGTGCATTCAACT
>NW_026660935.1:0-2933 GCF_009828535.3 Hylobates moloch | reverse complement strand
TCCACTACACTGCACTCCACTGCACATTTTTCCATTTCATTCCATTCACTCCATAACACTCCATTCCACTCCCTTCCTTTCTTCTCCATTTCACTACACTACACTCCACTGCACATTTTTCCATTTCATTCCATTCCATTCCATTCCATTCCATTCCATTCTATTTAATTCCATTCTTTTCCACTAGAATTCCCTCCACTCCACTGCGCTTCATTCCATTCCATTCCATTCCATTCCATACAAATTCACTCTTCTCCCCTCCACTCCTCTCCAATCCAATGCATTACATTCCTTCCAATTCGCCTCCATTCCAGTGCACTACATAGTATTCCATTCCATTCCATTCCACGCCATTCTACTCCACTCCACTCCCTTCCTTTCTTCTCCATTGAACTTCACTACACACAACTGCACTTTTTTCCCATCCATTCCATTCCCTTCCATTCCATTCCATTCCATTCTATTCCATTCCATTCCATTTCATTTCATTCCATTCTTTTCCACTAGAATCCGCTCATCTCCTCTCCAATCCATTCCTTTCCATTCCATTCAATACAAATTCACTGTTTTCCACTCGACTCCTCTGCACTCCACTGCATTCCATTCCTTCGGTTTTTCCTCCATTCCAGTTACTCCATACCAATCCAATCCATTCCATTCCTTTCTATTCCATTCGATTGCAGTCCACTTCACTCCACTCCACTCCACTGCCTTCCTTTCTTCTCCATTCCACTCCACTGCACTCTACTGCAATTTTTTCCATTCCATTCCATTCCATTTCATTGCATTCCATTCCATTCCATTCCATGCGATTCCATTCCATTCCATTCCCTTCTTTTCCACTGGAATCTACTCCACTCCACTCCAATCCATTCCATTCCATTCAAATCCACTCTTCTCCACTACATTCCTCTCCAATCTCTGCATTCCATTATTTCCCATTCGCCTCCATTCCAGTCCATTCCATTCCATTCAATTCCATTCCACTCCAATTCAATCCACCCCTCTCCCTTTCTTCTCCATTCCACTACACTGCACTCCACTGCACTTTTTTGCATTCCATTCCATTCCATTCCTTTCCATTCCATTCCATTCCATTCTACTCCACCCAACACCATTCCAATCCACTGCATTCCATTCTATTCCCTTCCAATCCATTCCACCTGAATCCACTCTACTACCCACCACTCCTCTACACTCCACTCCACTCCATTCCACTCCATTCCATTCCTTCCCATTCCGCTCCACACCACTACACTCCTCTCCATGCCATTCATTTCCAATACACTGCACTCCACTCCATCCCATTCCATTTCACTTTACTGTATCCATTCCATTCAATTCAAATCCACTCTTCTCCACTCCACTCCTCTACACTACACTGAATTCCATTCCTTCCCATTCGCCTCCATTCCAGTTGACTCCATTCCATTCCATTCCATACCATTCCATTCCACACCACTCCACTCCATTCCTTTCTTCTCCATTTCATTTCCCTACAGTCCACTTTTTTCCATTAATTCCATTCCATTCCATTCAAATCGACTCTTCTGCACTCCACTCCTCTCCACACCACTGCTTTCCATTCCTTCCCATTCGCCTCCATTCCAATCCACTCTTCCATTCCATTCCTTTCCATTGCAATCCACACCGTTCCATTCCACTCCATTCCACTCAACTCCAATCCCTTCCTTTCTTCTCCGTGCCTATCCACTGCACTCCACTGCACTTTTTTCCATTCCATTCCATTCCATTGCATTCCATTCCATTCCATTACTTTCCATTCCATTCCAATCTACTCCAATCCACTCCACTTCAATCGACTGCATTCCATTCCATTCCATCCCATTGCCTTGCATTCCATTCACTGAATTCAAATCCACTCTTCTCCTCTCCACACCTCTCCACTCCTCTGCATTGCATTCCTTCCGATTTGTCTCCATTCCAGTTGACACCTTTCCATTCCTTTCCATTCCATTCCACTCCACTGCACTCCCTTCCTTTCTTCTCCATTCAACTCCACTACACTCAATGGCACTTTTCTCCATTCCATTCCAGTCTACTCCACTCCACTCCCATCCTTTCTTCTCCATTCCATTCCACTGCACTCCACTGCACTTTGTTCCATTTAATTCTATTGCATTGCTTTGCCTTCCATTTCATTCCAGTGCATTCCATTCCATTCGATTCTATTCCATTCTAATCCATTCCATTTCATTCCATTCCAAGCCACTCCATTCCATTCCATTGCATTCCATTACATTCCGATCCATTCTGTTCCCTTCCTTTCCTTTCCATATCATTCCATTCGATTCCATTCCATTCCACTCCACGCAACAGCACTCCAATCCACTGCATTCCCTTCCATTCTATTCTTTTCCATTCCAACAGAATCCACTCTACTGCCCTCCATTCCACTCCAATCCACTCCAATCCTTTCCATTCCTTCCCATTCCACTACAATTCACTACCTTTCTCTCCACTACATTCAATTCAAATACCCTGCACTCCGCTCCACTGCATTCAATTCCATTCCATAAATTTTCATTCCGTTCCACTGTTTTCCATCCTTTCCATTACTTTCCATTCCATTCTTCTACAATACACTCCACTCCAATCCACAGCTCTCCATTCCATTCCATTGCACTGCATTCCATTCCATTTAATTCACATCCACTCTTCTCCACTCCACTCCTCTCCACTCCATGGCAAACAATTCTTCCCATTCGACTCAATTCCTGTCTACTCCATGAAATTCCATTCTATTCCATTCCATTCCATTCCATTCCATTCCATTCCATTCCATTCCATTCTATTCCATTCCATTCCATTCCATTCCACTCGGTTTAATGCCATTCCACTGCCTTCCTTTCTATTCCATTGCACTCCATTACACTCCACTGCATTTGTTCCGTCGTATTCCATTCCATTCC
>NW_026660934.1:0-2933 GCF_009828535.3 Hylobates moloch | reverse complement strand
AGAATGCTTCTGTGTAGTTTTTATTTGAAGATATTCCTTTTTCCTCTATAGGCCCTTTTGTGCTCCGAATGTCCCCTTGCAGTTTCTACAGAAACAGTGTTTCAGAACTGCTCAATCAAAAGTAAGCATCAACTCTGTTAGTTGAATGCACAGAACAGAAAGAAGTTTCACAAAATGCTTCTGTGTAGTTTTTATTTGAAGATATTCCTTTTTCCACTTAAAGCCCCTTAGCTCTCCGAATGTCCCCGCAGTTTCTACAGAAAGTGTTTCAGAACTGCTCAATCAAAAGTAAGCTTCAACTCTGCTAGTTGAATGCACACAACAGAAAGAAGTTTCAAAGAATGCTTCTGTGTAGTTTTTATTTGAATATATTCCTTTTTCCCCTATAGGCCCCTTATTGCTCTGATTGTCCCCTAGCAGTTACTACAGAAAGAGTGTTTCAGAACTGCTCAATCAAAACTAAGCTTTAACTCTGTTAGTTGAATGCACAGAACAGTAAGAAGTTTCACAGAATGCTTCTGTGTAGTTTTTATTTCAAGATATTCCTTTTTCCACTAAAGGCCCCCGAGGGCTCAAAATATCCTCTTCCAGTTTCTACAGAAAGAGTGTTTCAGAGCTGCTCAATCAAAACTAATTTCAACTCTGTTAGTTGAATGCACAGAACAGAAAGTAGTTGCACAGAATGCTTCTGTGTAGTTTTTGTTTGATGATATTCCTTTTTCCACTATAATACCCCCAGTGCTCAGAATGTCCACTTGCAGTTTCTACAGAAAGAGTGTTTCAGAACTGCTCTATCAAAAGTAAGGTTCACCTCTGCTAGTTGAATGAACAGTAGAGGAAGAAGTTTCGCAGAATACTTCTGTGTAGTTTTTATTTGAAGATATACCTTTTTCCGCTATAGGCCCCTTTGCGCTCCGAATGTCCCCTTGCAGTTTCTACAGAAAGAGTGTTTCACAACTGCTCTATCAAAAGTAAGCTTCAACTCTGTTAGTTGAACGCACAGAACAGAAAGATGTTTCACAGAATGCTTCTGTGTAGTTTTCATTTGAAGATATTCCTTTTTCCACTATAGGCCCCTTAGTGCTCCGAATGTCCCCATGCGGTTTCTACAGAAACAGTGTTTCAGAACTGCTCAATCAAAAGTAAGCTTCACCTCCGGTAGTTGAATGCACAGAACAGAAACAAGTTTCACAAAATGCTTCTGTGTAGTTTTTTTGAAGATATTCCTTTTTCCACTATAAGCCCCTTAGCGCTCAGAATGTCTACTTGCAGTTTCTACAGAAAGAGTGTTTCAGAACTGCTCTATCAAAAGTAAGATTCAACTCTCTTAGTTGAATGCACAGAACAGAAAGAAGTTTCACAGAATGCTTCTGTGTAGTTTTTATTTGAAGATGTTCCTCTTTCCACTAAAGGACCCCTAGTGCTCAAAATATCCCCTTCCAGTTTCTACGGAAAGAGTTTTTCAGAAGTGCTCAATCAAAACTAAGCTTCAACTCTGTTATTTGAATGCACAGAACAGAAAGAATTTTCACAGAATGCTTCTGTGTAGTTTTTATTTGAAGATATTCTTTTTTCCACTATAAGCCCCTTAGCGCTCAGAATGTCTACTTGCAGTTTCTACAGAAAGAGTGTTTCAGAACTGCTCTATCAAAAGTAAGCTTCAACTCTCTTAGTTGAATGCACAGAACAGAAAGCTGTTTCACAGAATGCTTCTGTGTAGTTTTTATTTGAAGATATTCCTTTTTACACTATAGGGCCCTTTGTTCTCAGAATGTCCCCTTGCAGTTTCTACAGAAACAGTGTTTCAGAACTGCTCAATCAAAACTAAGCTTCAACTCTGCTAGTTGAATGCACAGAACAGAAAGAAGTTTCACAGAATTCTTCTGTGTAGCTTTTATTTGCAGATATCCCTTTTTCCGCTATAGGCCCCTTAACTCTCCGAATTTCCCCTTGCAGTTACTACAGAAAGAGGGTTTCAGAACTGCTCAATCAAAACTAAGCTTCAACTCTGTTAGTTGAATGCACAGAACAGAAAGAAGTTGCACAGAATGCTTCTGTGTAGTTTTTATTTGAAGTTATTCCTTTTTCCACTAAAGGCCCCATAGGGCTCAAAATATCCTCTTCCAGTTTCTACAGAAAGAGTGTTTCAGAACTGCTCAATCAAAACTAAGCTTCAACTCTGTTAGTTGAATGCACAGAACAGAAAGGAGTTGCACAGAATGCTTCTGTGTAGTTTTCGTTTGAAGATATTCCTTTTTCCACTATAAGCCAGTTAGCGCTCAGAATGTCTACTTGCAGTTTCTGCAGAAAGAGTGTTTCAGAACTGCTCAATCAAAACAAAGTTTCAACTCTGTTAGTTGAATGCACAGAACAGAAAGAAGTTGCACAGAATGCTTCTGTGTAGTTTTCGTTTGAAGATATTACTTTTTCCACTATAATACCCTTAGCGCTGAAAATGTCCACTTGCAGTTTCTACAGAAAGAGTTATTCAGAACTGGTCAATCAAAACTAAGCTTCAACTCTGTTAGTTGAATGCACAGAACAGAAAGAAGTTGCACAGAATGCTTCTGTGTAGTTTTTGTTTGAAGATATTCCTTTTTCCACTATAATACCCTTAGAGTTCAGATTGTCCACTTGCAGTTTCTACAGAAAGAGTGTTTCAGAACTGTTCTATCAAATGTAAGCTTCAACTCTGCTAGTTGAATGCACAGAACAGAAAGAAGTTTCACAGAATGCTTCTGTGTAGTTTTTATTTGAAGATATTTCTTTTTCCACTATAGGCCACTTAGTTCTCCGAATGTCACCTTGCAGTTTCTACAGAAACAGTGTTCCAGAACTGCTCAATAAAATCTAATCTTCAACTCTGTTAGTTGAATGCACAGAACGGAAAGAAGTTGCACAGAATGCTTCTGTGTAGTTTTTGTTTGAAGATA
>NW_026660933.1:0-2933 GCF_009828535.3 Hylobates moloch | reverse complement strand
CTTAAAAAACCATCAGATCTCGTGAAACTCACTCATCATCATGAGAACTGCATGGGGGAATCACCTCCATGAACCAATTACCTCCACCTGGTCCAACCCTTGACACGTGGGGATTAGGGGGATTACAATTCAAGGTGAGATTTTGGTGAGGACAAAGAGCCCAACCGTATCACTAATCATAACATTTAAAAAATTTCTAGATTTTATCATGTTATGATTTTTCCTGCTGTCAAGTTGTGTTCTTATTTTGTTGTATATCTCTCTTAGCATTTGAGGTATTGCTCCTCACAAGAGGGCATAGCTGCGGGGGTCTGCCTGCAGACCCTGACCCAAATGATGGGTGAATAAAGTGTACACTGACACACAGATATTCTGTTTTGCCAGTCCTGCTGAGTGTCCCACCACCTGCACACCAAGAGAGGTTTGTCACGGTGGCCGGTCCTGAGAAGTTTGCACTCCAGCATTTATTTAGTATACAATTAACAACAGAAGCGCTGAGTCAACACACGTGTGGATAATTAACATGGTTAAGAGAGTAGTTCTACGAATGATTAAAGCTCACGTACCTGGGTTTAAAGTAAATACCATTAGGGGGCAATATCCCTGGTCAACCTTCCCCCCCACAACTGCCTGCCCCAGGGCCATCTGGCTTAAAGGCTAGTTAATGGAGATAGGGTAAACAGACTTAACTGGGGAAGCCTCTATTGTCCCTAGTATTTACCCTATGACCTAATGCTCTAAGGTAAGAACTGGCTGCCTTTAGCCTGTTCAATTATTACAAGCTATGTAACCTTTCAACCTTCCAAAAAGGTTTGTGACTGTTCCCTATAACTTTCCCTAATATTTCTCTTTAATATTTCTGCCACCATCCTGAGTGAATCCCAACAATGTTAGATTTACTTATATATTTTAGAGTATTGGTGTGCCAACTTACCCTGGGTGGGATAATTTTTTGTTTATTTTATTTTCTCTCTTTTTCTCTCTCACTCTGTTTACTGACCTGGAAGTTTTCCAATTGCATTCATCTGACCCCAGGGAGGCTAGAATAGAATTAGACACATTATTAGTATTCTGAGATTGCTGTAGTTTAGTGATATTGGGGTTTTCATAGAACTGGCTGTTGAGCCATTGAGGAACTTGACTCAATCTTTGACATGATGATGCATCTGTATCTTTATTTAAAATACCCTAAATAGGTGAGCTTTTTATTTTATTTTTTATTTATGCCAAAGATAATGGTTTCTATTTCTTTATAAAGATGATTGCCAAAAGACATTTGGTTGCACCCATGCAATGTTGGCCTGAGTAGTATTTTAAATATAAATTCGCTGTTAGCATTTTAAGAGTAAAATATTGCACATAAAAGTCTTGACTATGTGGAAAAATTAGAATATCTGTAAGCCACACACCTGCATTATTTTATTACCAACAATCTGTGGGGCCTGAGAAATATCTGTGCCTTTTAGGATTAGTGCATATGCTGTAATCTTTCCATTGTCTTCATTACTCTATGTTTTTTCCTCAAAATCAGAGTTTGACTCATTTTAATTATCTATAATATTACTGCAGCCTCTTCGCACATTTTGAGAATATGCTTCAGTGCATATATATATACACACATATATACACATATATACACACATATATATACACGCATATATATATTCTAAAAGAAAAAGCAAAAATTTTTGTTCTAAATGATTCATCTTTAAGAATAAGAAATAAACTTTTCCTATTCTATTACACTGTATATTACCCTTAGACTTAGCCAACATTAATCGGTCAACAACTATCTGTAACCTTGAGTATGCCACTAATATATTTGGAATTTAGTTTATTTTCCTTAAAAAATGAGAGAATAGTTGAACTATCTACTCTACAGTGTTGTTATGATAAAACAACCATAGGAAACTGAAGGTAGACATAAAAGATTAATGCTGTATAAATGCTGCCATATAAGATAGTGCCAATTTAACAGATGACTACTGAGGGGGCAGAGGAAGAAGAAAGAATGGGAGGCTTCATCAATCATTCCTCCCCTCACAACAAGGACATCAATTTAACAATTTAACAACTATCTACAAAAGAAAAGCACCTTCATAAGAACTAAAAAATCGGGTTAGCACTCACAGTACCTGGTTTTAACTTTGGATTGCAAAAAGAGGAATTGAAGAGGTAGAAAAAAAAAATCTTGAATTACCAATGCCAACTCTCCCCCATCCCTGGCAGCAGTTGCTTGGTGCTGAGAGCATCTCTCTTTGAGGAAGTCGGAAATGAAGAGCACAACAATTGAGAGGCATTGAATTCAGTGCTGTTCTGTTACAGCAGAAAGAAAAGCTGGACCAAACTCAGCTGATGCCTCCCCACAGAGGGAGCATTTAAATCAGCCACAGCCAGCAGGAAATTACTGATACCACTGGTAGAAACTTGAGTTTCTGCAAACCTTTCCATCACAGGTTAAACTGCTCTGGGGCTCTCAACTAAGTTGAAAGGCAGTCTAGGCCACAAGAACTACAACTTTTAAGCACTTCCTAGTGCTGAACTGGGCCCAGAACCAGCAGACTATGGAGGCAGATGACCTACTGAGACACCAGCTGGGTAACAAAGAAATTGCTGGCATTATCCCTCCCCTAACTCCAGGCTGCACAGCTCACAGCTCTAAAAGAGCCCCCATTTTATCACTTACAAAAATGAGAAGAGTGGGGAAGACTTTGTCTTGCATGTTGGATACCAGTTCAGCCACAGCAGGACAGGACACTGATCAGAGTTGTGAGGCAATAATTCCAAGCCCTAGCTTCCAGACGATATTTTTAAACATGTCCTGGGCCAGAAAGGAACCTACTGCTTTGAAGGGAAGAATCCAGTCCTGGTAGGATTTATCACCTGCTAACTGAAGAGCCATAGGTTCCGAATAACCAGCAGCAATACCCAGG
>NW_026660932.1:0-2933 GCF_009828535.3 Hylobates moloch | reverse complement strand
GAGTTGAACAGTCAGATTTTCAGTGGGGTCCCACACAGATGGGACACGGCTTAGGAGGAATCCCGGGCTGTGGGCATTCCTTGGCCCTGTGGCCAGATTTCTGGCACTTGTAGCAAGCTCCTGGGGGAGGAGGTTCTGGAGGAACGCCTGGCTGCTGTGGTTCAGGCATTTGGAATTTCTTGTGTGCTGGAGATGTGGCTGGGGTTTGTCTCACAGTGGAGGCAAGGAATTGAAACTTTTTTCTATTATTGTACACCTTGAAGGTGAGGTTAAGTCCTGTTGTGGGGTTTGAGGGCCACATTCTAATTTTTGGAGTTTTATTTAATGTCGGGAGCAGGTTGGGTAATAAGATGTATATTGAGAATAGACGGCCTTTTGACCTTTTAGGGTCTACGGCTGTAAAGTGTCTCAGGGTTGCTGCCAAACAAGCCATGAACTGGGCTGGATTTTTATATTTGATGAAAAAGAGCCTAAACGCTATCTGATTTGGGATAAAGAAAAAGAAACATTAACCTTGACTATGCCTTTGGCTCCAGCCACCTTTTTAAGAGTAAATTGCTGGGCAGGTGGGGGCGGGCTAGTCACGGAACGAAACTGTAAGCCGGAGCAGGTGTGAGGAGGGGAGGTGATAGAAGGATTATAGGGCGGGGGAGCGGAGCCTGAGGAAGAATTGGGACCTAGCTGGGCCTGGCGAGGAGGGGAGAGGTCAGATGGGCATGTAGAAAAGGAAGATTGGAAAGACTCAGCAACGCTTGGGGTTGGGACTGAGGGGACAGGCGGGAGGGAAAGAAGGAAAACTTGGGACGAGTTGCACTGGGCACAGAGACTAGGAAGGGACTGATGTGTAAAAGAATGCCTGGACGTCAGGCACCTCAGACCATTTGCCCATTTTATGACAAGAATTATTTAGCTCTTGTAGGATGGAAAAAATGAAAGTGCCGTTTTCCGGCTATTTGGAACTACTGTCGAGTTTGTATTGGGTTTCATGCGCGTCCGTGTGAAGAGACCCCCAAACAGGCTTTGTGTGAGCAACATGGCTGTTTATTTCACCTGCGTGCAGGCGGGCTGAGTCCGAAAAGAGAGTCAGCAAAGGGTGGTGGATTATCATTAGTTCTTATAGGTTTTGGGATAGGCGGTGAAGAGCAATGTTTTGCAGGCAGGGGTGGATCTCACAAAGTACATTCTTAAGGGTGGGGAGAATTACACAGAACCTTCTCAAGGTTAGGGGAGATTTACAAAGTACCTTCTTTAGGATAGGGGAGATTACAAAGTACATTGATAAGTTAGGGTGGGGCAAAAACAAATCACAGTGGTGGAATGTCATCAGTTAAGGCTATTTTTACTTCTTTTGCGGATCTTCAGTTACTTCAGGCCATCTGGATGTATACGTGCAAGACACGGGACACGATGGCTTGGCTTGGGCTCAGAGGGGCCAAAATGGGGAGAGCCTGAGCTCCCTCTCCCCACCAGAAGAATGCAAGATGGCGGCCAGGATGGGGCGCCTGACCTCCCACTCCCCACCCGGAGAATGCAAGATGGCAGCCAGAATGAGGAGCACCTGAGCTCCCACTCCCCGCCCACAGAATGCAAGATGGCGGCCAGGATGGAGCGCGCCTGTGCTCCCACTCCCCACAGGGAGAATGCAAGATGGTGGCCAGAATGGGTTTCACACAGGTCCTTGTGAAGAGACCATTAAACAGGCTTTGTGTGAGCAATAAAAGCTTTTAATCACCTGGGTGCAGGCAGGCTGAGTCCGAAAAGAGAGTCAGCAAAGGGTGGTGGATTATCATTAGTTCTTATAGGTTTTGGGATAGGCGGTGGAGTTAGGAGCAATGTTTTGCGGGCAGGGGTGGATCTCACAAAGTACATTCTCAAGGGTGGGGAGAATCACAAAGAATCTTCTTAAGGGTGGGGGAGATTACAAAGTACATTGATCAGTTAGGGTGGGGCAGAAACAAATCACAATGGTGGAATGTCATCAGTTAAGGCTATTTTTACTTTTTTTGTGGACCTTCAGTTACTTCAGCCATCTGGATGTATACGTGCAAGTCACAGGGGATGCAATGGCTTGGCTTGGGCTCAGAGGCCTGACAATCATGAAAACCAAGAATTGTGTTATGTCACTGTGTATTGCTTGTTACCTGAAATCCACACTAGGCTGGGATCAAGGGTTGAATCCTTCATGATTTTCTCCATAACCTGTGTGGTTCTTATCCCAGATCAAACTAAGCTTTTTTCTAGAGCTCTACAATTTACAGTTAATAGACAAGAGTGGTTCTCAAAATGTAGTCTATGGACTAACAGCACCAGCAGCATCCGAGACCTTCTTATAAGTGCAAATTCCCAGGCCCCGCCCTGGACCTGGTGAATCACAAACTCTGGATTAGGGTTCAGCAATCTGTGCTGCAGTAATCCCTCCAGGTGTTCAAGAACCTCTGGCATACAGCAGGTAGTAAAATGTGTTTCCTTCTGTAGGTCCAAAGCCAGGGTTACCATATGTTCTGCCTTGTTATGAAACAATGACATGCAATTAAAACACATCAATTTCCTTTCTACTCCCACCCTCCATCCAATGTATTTTATTTTTATGAGTTCAATAAGAAAACAAGGGGCCATCAGAGATTTAGTCTAAAAAGTATGTTTACAAGTGTCGGTTCTCATCCAGCCTGATCTACAAAACCATTTACATCCTCTTACATCTCAAGTTTTAAAAAAGTATCTTCACAATGTAAGACTCAGGCACACTAGCAGTTCTATAACGAAGCACCACGTAAATCAGAATGTCCAACCTTACTAGAGAAGAAAAGTGGAATCATATTGGCCATATTTTCAATTGCGTTCAACAGGAAATTTAAGTTTTGAATTTTTTTCACCTTCACACTTCCGAGTTAATAGAATTAAACCAGAATATGCCATTCTTTCAAAGCCTCTAG
>NW_026660931.1:760-2933 GCF_009828535.3 Hylobates moloch | reverse complement strand
GAAACAGGGTTTCAGAACTGCTCAATCAAAAGTAAGCTTCAACTCTGCTAGTTGAATGCACAGAACAGGAAGATGTTTCACAGAATGCTTCTGTGTAGTTTTTATTTGAAGATATTCCTTTTTCCGCTATAGGCCCCTTAGTGCTCCGAATGTCCCCTTGCAGTTTCTATAGAAAGAGTGTTTCACAACTGCTCTATCAAGAGTAATCTTCAACTCTGTTAGTTGAATGCACCGAACAGAAAGATGTTTCACAGAATGCTTCTGTGTAGTTTTTATTTGAAGATATTCATTTTTCCAATATAGGCCCCTTAGTTCTCAGAATGTCCCAAAGCAGTTTCTACAGAAACAGTGTTTCAGAACTGCTCAATCAAAAGTATGCTTCAACTCTGTTAGTTGAATGCACAGAACGGTAAGAAGTTTCACAGAATGCTTCTGTGTAGTTTTTATTTGAAGATATTCATTTTTCCACTAAAGGCCCCCTAGTGCTCAAAATATCCCCTTCCAGTTTCTACAGAAAGAGTGTTTCAGAACTGCTCAATCAAAAATAAGCTTCAACTCTGTTAGTTGAATGCACAGAAGAGAAAGAAGTTGCACAGAATGTTTCTGTGTAGTTTTTGTTTGAAGATATTCCTTTTTCCACTATAATACCCTTAGCGCTCAGAATGTCCACTTGCAGTTTCTACAGAAAGAGTGTTTCAGAACTGCTCAATAAAAGTAAGATTCAACTCCGTTAGTTGAATGCACAGAACAGAAGGTTGTTTCACAGAATGATTCTGTGTAGTTTTTTTTTGAAGATATTCCTTTTTCCGCTATAGGCGCCTTAGCGCTCTGAATGTCCCCTTGCAGTTTCTACAGAAAGAGTGTTTCAAAACTGCTCTGTCAAAAGTAAGCTACAACTCTGTAAGTTGAATGCACAGAACAGAAAGGTGTTTCACAGAATGCTTCTGTGTACTTTATATTTGAAGATATTCCCTTTTCCACTATAGGCCCCTTAGTGCTCCAAATGTCCCCATGAGGTTTCTACAGAAACAGTGTTTCAGAACTGCTCAATAAAAGTAAGATTCAACTCCGTTAGTTGAATGCACAGAACAGAAAGAAGTTTCACAAAATGCTTCTGTGTAGTTTTTATTTGAAGATATTTTTTTCCACTATAATCCCCTTAGCCCTCAGAATGTCTACTTGTAATTTCTACAGAAAGAGTGTTTCAGAACTGCTCTATCAAAAGTAAGCTTCAACTCTCTTAGTTGAAAGAACAGAACAGAAAGAAGTTTCACAGAATGCTTCTGTGTAGTTTTTATTTGAAGATATTCCTTTTCCACTATAGACCCCTTAGTTATCCGAATGTCCCCTTGCAGTTTCTACAGAAACAGTGTTTCAGAACAGCTCAATCAAAACTAAGCTTCAACTCTGTTAGTTGAATGCAAAGAACAATAAGAAGTTTCACAGGATGCTTCTGTGTAGTTTTTATTTGAAGATATTCCTTTTTCCACTATAGGACCCTTAGTTCTCCGCATGTCCCCTTGCAGTTTCTAAAGAAAGAGTTTTTCAGAACTGCTCAATCAAAACTAATATGCAACTCTGCTAGTTGAATGAACAGAACAGAAAGAAGATTCACAGAACGCTTCTGTGTAGTTTTTATTTGAAGATATTCCTTTTTCCACTATAAGCCCCTTAGCGCTCAGAATATTTACTTGCAGTTTCTACAGAAAGAGTGTTTCAGAACTGCTCTATCAAAAGTATGCTTCAACTCTCTTAGTTGAATGCACAGAACAGAAAGAAGTTGCACAGAATGCTTCTGTGTAGTTTTCGTTTGAAGATATTCCTTTTTCCACTATAGGCCCCTTAGTTCTCCGAATGTCCCCTTGCAGTTTCTACAGAAACAGTGTTTCAGAACTGCTCAATCAAAAGTAAGCTTCAACTCTGTTGGTTGAATGCACAGAACAGTAAGAAGTTTCAAAGAATGCTTCTGTGTAATTTTATTTGAAGATATTCCTATTTCCACTAAAGACCCCCTAGTGCTAAAAATATCCTCTTCCAATTTCTACAGAAAGAGTGTTTCAGAACTGCTCAATCAAAACTAAGCTTCAAGTCTGCTAGTTGAAAGCAAAGAACAGAAAGTAGTTTCACAGAATGCTTCTGTGTAGTTTTTATTTGAAGATATTCCTTTTTCCAC
>NW_026660931.1:0-714 GCF_009828535.3 Hylobates moloch | reverse complement strand
GTTTCACAGAATGCTTCTGTGTAGTTTTTATTTGAAGATATTCCTTTTTCCACCAATGGCCCCCTAGGACTCAAAATATCCTCTTCCAGTTTCTACAGAAAGAGTGTTTCAGAACTGCTCAATCAAAGCTATCCTTCAACTCTGTTAGTTGAATGCACAGAACAAAAAGAAGTTGCACAGAATGCTTTTGTGTAGTTTTTGTTTGAAGATATTCCTTTTACCACTATAATACGCTTAGCGCTCAGAATGTCCACTTGCAGTTTCTAAAGAAAGAGGGTTTCAGAACTGCCCAATCAAAACTAATCTTCACCTCTGTTAGTTGAAAGAACAGAACAGAAAGAAATTTCACGGAATGCTTCTGTGTAGTTTTTATTTGAAGATATTCCTTTTTCCGCTATAGGCCCCTTAGCGCTCCGAATGTCACCTTGCAGTTTCTACAGAAAGAGTGTTTCACAACTGCTCTATCAAAAGTAAGCTTCAACTCTGTTAGTTGAACGCACAGAACAGAAAGGTGTTTCACAGAATGCTTCTGTGTAGTTTTTATTTGAAGATATTCCTTTTTCCACTATAGGCCCCTTAGAACTCCGAATTTCCAAATGCGGTTTCTACAGAAACAGTGTTTCAGAACTGCTCAATCAAAAGTAAGCTTCGTCTCCGTTAGTTCAATGCACAGAACAGAAAGAAGTTTCACAAAATGCTCCTGTGTAGTTTTTA
>NW_026660930.1:0-2934 GCF_009828535.3 Hylobates moloch | reverse complement strand
AAAATCCTCAATAAAATACTGGCAAATTGAATCCAGCAGCAGATCAAAAAGCTTATCCACCATGATCAAGTGGGCTTCATCCCTGGGATGCAAGGCTGGTTCAACATATGCAAATAAATAAATGTAATCCATCACATAAACAAAAACAAAGAGAAAAACCACATGATTATCTCAATAGATGCAGAAAACACCTTCGACAAAATTCAACAGCCCTTCATGCTAAAAACTCTCAATAAACTAGGTACTGATGGAACGTATCTCAAAATAATAAGAGCTATTTATGACAAACCCACAGCCAGTATCATACTGAATGGGCAAAAACTGGAAGCATTCCCTTTGAAAACCGGCATAGGACAGGAATGCCCTCTCTCACCACTCCTATTCAATATAGTGTTGGAAGTTCTGGCCAGGGCAATCAGGCAAGAGAAAGAAATAAAGGGTATTCAATCAGGAAAAGAGGAAGTCAAATTGTCCCTGTTTGCAGATGACATGATTGTATATTTAGAAAACCCCATTGTCTCAGCCCCAAATCTCCTTAAGCTGATCAGCAACTTCAGCAAAGTCTCAGAAGCATAGTTTTTTGATTGTCTATGTTTTGTTGCTGAAATAGGAAATTCATCAATTGAGGGGGAGAGGGAGGAAGAGGTAAGGAAGGTTTGAGGCCTGTCACATAGATTTTAGGATTTTTTGGAAAAAAAAATCTTCTACTTATGAAGACTTCTACATCTTGAGATTATAAAAATAGATTTATATATTTCTTACAGGATTTTCATGGTTTTATTCTATACATTTGCATTTTAATGCACCTGAATATTTCTGTATGTTGTGTGAGGTGAGAAACTAACTTTATTTTTTTTCCCTAATAAATATCCAGTTGACTGAGCCTCATTTGTTACAAACTCAATTCTTTACTCACTGATATAAAATTCTATTTAAATTTTTCAGATTTGCTCATGAATTTTTTTTCTGGAATGAGTGAATTTTAACATTTTACTAATGGAACCAAAATTACCATAATAAATTGTCTCTACATTTTTAATGGGTGATAGCAGAAAAATATGTTTTAATTGGTAAATGTCCAAAGTATATTCAACTCTACAAGCAAGAGGTTAGCTTTTAGTTTTTCTGTGTGACCTACAAGTATATTTCAGTAAGCAAATTTTACACTAAATTTGGAAACTTAACAAAGATGATATTGTGGAAATAATGTAAAGTAGTCTGTTGTTTCTTTCAGATGGCATTATTATACCTTAAAATAGTGACATGTTGGAAAAATAAGTTTTTTTTTTAGCTCAGTTCTAATAGGTACAGGTGATCTTTGCTTTTGCACAAATTTCAGTTATCATTGCTTAACACCACTCCACAACAACATTGTTTAAATTTTAGTTGCTATGATATATTAGCTCTTCCATTTATAAATCATCATCTAAATAACAGATGTGCATTACAATCAGTGGGCAGTAATTTCACTTCTTTCAAATTCTGTCACTAATTAGTAACCATGCATCTGTTCAGTTCCTGCACTGACAGCAAAGCACTTAGTTGTGTCACCTCCTTGTCTCCCAGTGATAAAGCAATGTGACATTTTACAAAAATGGATAATCAAAAGAGAAAATTAGCCAACAAAGAAGAAAGTGCAACAAAAAAAAAGGAAAGTGATAACACTGGAAGTAAGGTTTGAATCTAAAGTAAATGGGGTTATAGAATTAATAGCCAACCATAGAAATGTAGACACTGCCACCATTTGAGAGACTCTAGATATGCAGCTAAGGAACTTAGTGAAGGCAAACTTATCAACATTAATGAGGAAAGGAGCACTGATGAAAAGGATGAAGATGTCACAGTGGAAGTGTTGCCATCACAAATTTCACATTAAAGGAACTCTTGGAGATATTTTACAAGTTTGAAAGTATAAAGGTTAACATGCTGGAAGCTGATCTCAGTTTAGAAACAGTGAGACAATTTCTGTGCCAAGGCATAGAAAAGATGTGTGCTCTGTATTGTAAGTTATACGAGAAGAAGGGAGACACTGTTCAAATTACTCTTGGTAACTTTTTTACAACGAAATAAATCACTTTATTTTTCAATGTTTCTAATGTTTAAATTAGCATTTACTAAATAAATATTAGATTTACTATTTTTTATTTCTTTATACATGTGTATCTGACATTAAAACATTTTAATGTTTTGATAACATTTTTAAAGGTCATAGAATAATCACATTTTCCCCCATTGATTATTAAGATCACTTTACATGATTTTGGTTTGCAGTTTCATTTTTCCAAAATGAGTGAAACAAAGAGTACTCATATTATAAAGAGTACCCATATTATAAAGGGTAATATGTGAAACAAAGAGTACCCATATTATAAAGGAAGAGAAGAAGAACAGCTTTAGGAAATATAATGGTATGATTGAGGGAAAACAAGCATAAGAGAAATTTCTGTAATTACTGAGTTGTTAAGAAATAAGGATAGTGGTAAAATATCAGATAGGTAGTTTGTTTTATAGATGTTACTGTTTATGAAACAGCATCTCTGTTAGTCAAAAAGCATGATTAATATAGTATACTGAAAACCCCAGACAAGGAATCAGTAGGCAGAAATTTGAGTCCTGGGTTTGTGTACATGACCTTGATAAGTCACGTATATTCTTCAGTGTCTTCAGTACCTTGTCCATAAAAAGTGGGAGAAAAAAAATCCTACTTTTTGTAGTTATTGTGAGGTTTCAATGAGATTAAAACGTGCTTCATAAAAAAGAAAAAAAAGGAAAAGGAATGAAACACTTTGTAAATTATAAAGCATTCTATACATAGTATTTCTTTTTATCTAAAATGAAAGGGCTGGAGTAGAGGGTGTCTAAGATTTCTGGAATTCTTAGATACAATGAGCTCTATGGAACTCTATGAATCTGTAATGTTCTTTTTTTTTTTTT
>NW_026660929.1:0-2935 GCF_009828535.3 Hylobates moloch | reverse complement strand
CACAGCACTGAACTCCAGCCTGAGCAACAGAGTGAGACCCTGCCTCAAAACAATTTTAAAAATAAATAAATATAAACAAAACTTAGATACCACCTGGTCACCCCAACCTGCAAATTCAAGTTTTCCCCTACTGAGAAGAATGGGGACTTGAGAGCTGAGTTACAGAGAAATAATCTTCCTTTTTTTTTTTTTTTTTTTTGGTTTACATCCTCAAGATCTGTGAAATTTGAATCTAATACACAAATCATTCCAGAGCAATGTTGCTTCCCCATACCACCAGCAATTCACTTGGCCACGGGAAGTCAGGACAAGCTTCCCAGAAGAGAGGTACCACTTGGGCTACCAATATAAAAGGATGAAAATATCGGAGTGAAGGTGTTCCTTGCATCACTGAGTCCCTGGACAGCCTGTCCACTCATGCTGATATCTGAGCCTAATGCTTCTCTGAATGTTGAGATTTAACTTTGATCCAATGAAACTAGACCAAGAAAGAAGAAACGTCTTTCATTGTTGATAAGGACATGATTTTTCTCATAGTTTTATGATTACTTTTCCTTAGCTGTACTATAATTATCTGCTTATTTGTCTCTTCTCCATGTGCTTAGGGTACAAAGTTGACCAAGACCAAGAATAATGTCTGGGAGCACAGTACTGACAGCATAGCTTTAAAAACATGATGAATGTGCTGCTATAAAGACACATGCACACGTATGTTTATTGCGGCACTATTCACAATAGCAAAGAGTTGGAACCAACCCAAATGTCCAACAACGATAGACTGGATTAAGAAAATGTGGCACATATACACCATGGAATACTATGCAGCCATAAAAAATGATGAGTTCGTGTCCTTTGTAGGGACATGGATGAAACTGGAAAACATCATTCTCAGTAAACTATCGCAAGGACAAAAAACCAAACACCGCATGTTCTCACTCATAGGTGGGAATTGAACAATGAGAACTCATGGACACAGGAAGGGGAACATCACACTCCGGGGACTGTTGTGGGGGGGGGGGGGGGGGGAGGGACAGCATTAGGAGATACACATAATGCTAAATGACGAGTTAATGGGTGCAGGAAATCAACATGGCACATGGATACATATGTAACAAACCTGTACATTGTGCACATGTACCCTAAAACCCTAAAGTATAATAAAAAAAAAAAAGAAAAAAGAAAATAAAATCATACCTTACTCTCATAAAAAAAAAAAAAAACATGATGAATGCTTTAATACAGGAAATGAGTAGGGGAGAGGCATGTGGTGCTTGGATGTTCTTCCAATACATAGTATCTTCCTTGACAGTCGGTGCAGCTCTCAGTAGGCAACTCCCTACATGTTAGAAGATGTTATCTTCTGTGGAATTAAGTGGCAGAACATGCCTTCGATTATTTTCCTTTGCAGAACAACACCAATTGCTTTAGTTAGGACAGAGTGCTGGCTGCATTTGAGTTCCAAGCAACGATTAGTCTATCACTGTTGGTATAGATTCCAACCAGTCACACTACGTCTGTGTGTAGGGCAGGTAAATCTTCATCTTAGAATAAAAATCATCTTAGCCAAGTATGTGTTTTAGAGGAAAGAAGAAATATATTCATTGCTATAAGAGTTTTGTTTCTAAAAAAAAAAAAAATAAGAAAGGCGCTGGGTTTAGGTGAGCTAATGAAGTTGTTGATGGTTATCAGATGACACTGGAATCTTTACTTGTCTGAATGTGTTCTGTGCACCTCTCAGTGTGGGAACATAGAGATGGAGATCCTCCAGCAATGCCACTGATATGGTCAGAAACTGCATCTTTCTTTCTCCCTGCTGAGATGAGATGGAGTCCTTTGTTCTAGAAAACCCAGGGGGTGCCGCTGGGAGTAATCCTTGAGACAGGAACACTAATCTCAACCAATTTCTGGTTGCAGCCTTGAGTCTCACTATTTCCCACAGTGATGCTTAGCAGGGAATGGCAGGTGCACCAGAGCAGCAGAGGACCTTCTATCTCTGTTAGCTTTTTATAATGTTTTATTGTGATCAGTAGCAGTTGGGAAGCTACTTGCAGTCACTGAGCCTCAGTTTCTACATCTGTAAACTGGGGATAGTAGCATGGCCCTATTTAATGTGCTCAGCAAAGCCACTAAAAGGAGACAGAAATGTATCAGAATTCCCTGGACTTTTATCCTACTTCTCCTGGGGATTGTCACCCACCTTCCCATGTCTGTCCTTTGTTGGTTTGACACTTGCTGTCACTTCTTTTCTTAGGTACCTCTCTGTAGGGCTCCATTATTCCAGGGATTCCAGAGTTACAGCACATGCATAGCTCCATCCAAGCATGTTTATGTGTCTCCTGCTGCAATAGGCTGTCCCCAAGGAAGCTGTGGCTTCCAGCACACGCCTGGCACAACACTGCCCATGACATTCACCCACTTGGCCTTGAATCTGACATGGAATCTGGCATGATGTTCACCCACTCAGGCCAGGTGCTGAGCAGCTCTGGAGGCTTAGGGGCCAGAGGGATGGGAAAAGGTGCGTTTCTGGGGTGAGTATCAGTTTCTGCAGGAGGGCTGAATCTGAGAAAGAATAAAGAGAGAAGGAAGTGAACGAGCATGGCTTAAACATCATCTATTTCTACTGAGTTTTAAGAACTCTGAGATTTTGTTTGCCATGTAATCCTTTCCTCAGGCCAAGCAGACACAGAACTTGGGTCTGAGTGATGATAATGAGCTGATATAATTTTCACACCCTCATCACTGAGATCTCTCCCATCAGGAATGGGTCAGGTGGCTCACAGGTGGCAGCAACTGCTATCACAGGCCTCATCTCTACCAGCTCCTGGCACCTGCTCTCCTCCCATTAGAAAATCCTCCATTTGTCAAAAAGGAAGCCATTTGCTTTGAATTCCAATTCCACCCTCAAGAGGCTGGGACCGTCTTATTGGAGTCCTTG
>NW_026660928.1:0-2935 GCF_009828535.3 Hylobates moloch | reverse complement strand
GCCAGGCTGGTCTTGAACTCCTGACCTCGTGATCCGCCCGCCTTGACCTCCCAAAGTGCTGGGAATGTGAGCCATCGCGCCCAGTGAAAAAGTTTTTAAAACAGTGGAAAAAGATTAGACAGAACTGTATTTAAATGGCAACAGTGGTTTTCATCAGCTTATCTTTTTTTGTGGTGTTTTTTTGTTGTTGCTGTTAGACAGTCTTGCTCTGTCTCACAGGCTGGAGTGCAATGGCGCAATCTCTTCTCACTGCAACCCCCGCCTCCCAGGTTCAAGTGATTCTCCTGCCTCAGCTCCTGAGTAGTTGGGATTACAGACAACCACCACCATGCCCGGCTAATTTTCATATTGTCAGTAGAGACAGGGTTTCGCCATGTTGTCCTGACCTCAGGTGATCTGCCTGCCTCAGCCTCCCAAAGTGCTGAGATTACAGGCGAGAGCCACCGCGCCTGGCCCTAGCTTATCTTTTTTACCCAGTATCTTCTCAAGTTTTCTGTAATTAACAGATAGTTGCATTTGTAGTGAAGTAAAAATATATGAGTGAAACACTTTGAAAGCTTCAGAGAATTCTACCACTTGCCCTCTTTCTCCCTTCCAGATATTTTTTAGTCTACTTCAGTTTTTCTTAAAGGAGAAAAGATTGATTCATCCCCTAAAAGTTTTTTTTTTTTTTCAAGCCACTTCGTTTTTCTTAGTTCACAGGCTCTCCTGTCCTTTGAAAATGAAAACTGCAAGACTTTGTTCTACAGCAAGCTAGGGGGTGTCTTCCCATTTCAGAGCTCATTCCCTACTTAATTGGTTATATAAATTGGATTACCAAGTTCTCTTAAAACATGACTAAGATACTTTGTGAAAATAATTTTAAATAGCTACTGAAAAATATGACAAGAAGTGGGAGAAACTCTTCTAATCTTGATATATGGCAGCTTGTTACAGCAATTGCTTTAAAAACTTGAAGTTTGCTTCTTGCTATAATTAATCCGTCTGACTTTCCTAGCATAGCGTTTGAGAACTGTTCATTTCGGAGCATAGCAAGCCAGTCTGTCATATGTTATACCAAATTTGAAGGTTCTCCAGTACTCTTATGGGAAGTAGGCAGATCTATAAAGAAATTAGGGTTATAGCTTTAATTTAGCACATTTTTTTTGTTGATTGATTTACTCTCTATAGAGACTTGTTCTTTTTAGTAATATAATATTCAGGTGATTTTTAAATCCTTTTTATTTCTCACTTGCAGGTCCTCAGTTTGCAGAAGACCCCTCCCAGTTGCCTTCAACTCAGTTACCTTCCTCACCTTTTGGAGACTATCGACAATATCAGTAGGACTTCTTTCCTAGAATTTATTTAACAGAACGAGTTGTAGTTCGAGAAGGATTTCAGAAGATCAAGTTACAGTCTGTTTTTAAAACCATAGGTGGGACAGCTATGGCCAATAGGCTATAAAGAGACATTTAGCACTTTTTTCTATTTAAAGGAACGAGTGGGGAGGGGTGCTAAAAGATAATACGTTTATTTATTCACACTTGAATTGCATTTGTGATCAAAATAAATGTTTAAATCGCTAAAGGAAAATACAGTAAGTGCTTGAAAGATGAAGGACCAAAGGGCCAAAAAACAGTGAAATATGATCATCATCTCCTTGGGGACTTCTCTGCCTGGTTTTGTGTGTTCTGTTATTCAAACAATAAAAAGCTGGTGGAACTTACTCTTTCTTTTAAGATAAGTTGTAGACTTCGACGTTTCATGCTCATGTACTTCAAATAATGCATGTTTTATAGTTAGTCCCTCATCACTTGAAGTGACTTATGAGAATTATGCAGAGTCAACAGATCATTTCACAGTGAGATGCTTTATGGATTGAAGGATATGGTAAAATATTTATATTTTACTTTGAAAGTAAAATATACTATGTCTTGGTTTTGAGGATATTGGATACAAAACTCATTCCTTTAGGGCTACTGAGTCTTGATTCCTGATCATCAGAAATTTCACCAGAAACAACTTGCTTCCAGTATACCCAATTCTATATGAAAAATTCATGGAGAGTGTACTGGCACTGGAAGAGTTTAGTGTTTCTTGTATGCTTGAAAATAAAATATGTACTGTTTTGAATGTGTTCCAAGTCTTCTGCATAAACGATGTATTTTGGGGTCTGGTTGGGCCTGGAAAATGGATGAGCACTTCACAACAGGTCATTTTCCTGATAATATTGGAAGTGACATGTGGCCTTATAGGAGGCATGATGTTAGTTAATTACACATTTGCCTACATCTGTGGGAAATGGAGAACAAAGCCATGTGGGTACTGTAAACACACATTTATCTTTTGGCCCAATGCCATACATATGGTAGGCATTTAATTACTGATTGTGTTTGGATAATTTGGGAATTTTTTACTGTGGTAAAATATACATAAAATAATACTTATTAACTGTTTGTAAGTGTATAATTCAGTGGCATTGAAATACAGTCACAATGTTGTATAACAGCCACCACTATGTATACCCAAGATGTTCTCATTATCATCAACATAAACTCTGTTTTGTTTTTAGAGACAGGCTCTTACTCTGTCACCCAGGCTGGAATGCAGTGGCACAGTCATAGCTTATTGCAGCCTCGAACTCCTGGCCTCGAGCCATCCTCCTGCCTCAGCCTCCCACACCCCATGCTGGGATTACAGGCATGAGCCACAGTGTCCAGCCTTCACCAACATAAACTCTGTACCTGTTAAATAATAACTTCCCATTCTTTCCTCGCCGCAACCACTAGTAACCACAGTTCTGCTTTCTGTCTGTGAATTTGCCTTTTCTGGGTACCTTATATAAGTGGAATCATAAAATATTTGTTTTTGTGTGTCCATCTTAATGCACTTAGCATGTTTTAAGGTGCATGTTGTAGCATGTAGCAAAATTAGTTTTTATGGCTGAATAATATTC
>NW_026660927.1:0-2935 GCF_009828535.3 Hylobates moloch | reverse complement strand
GACATGAACAGACACTTCTCAAAAGAAGACATTTATGCAGCCAAAAAACACATGAAGAAATGCTCATCATCACTGGCCATCAGAGAAATGCAAATCAAAACCACAGTGAGATACCATCTCACACCAGTTAGAATGGCCATCATTAAAAAAGCAGGAAACAACAGGTGCTGGAGAGGATGTGGAGAAATAGGAACACTTTTACACTGTTGGTGGGACTGTAAACTAGTTCAACCATTGTGGAAGTCAGTGTGGCGATTCCTCAGGGATCTAGAACTAGAAATACCATTTGACCCAGCCATCCCATTACTGGGTATATACCCAAAGGATTATAAATCATGCTGCTATAAAGACACATGCACACGTATGTTTGTTGCAGCACTATTCACAATAGCAAAGACTTGGAACCAACCCAAATGTCCAACAACGATAGACTGGATTAAGAAAATGTGGCACATATACACCATGGAATACTATGCAGCCATAAAAAATGATGAGTTCATGTCCTTTGTAGGGACATGGATGAAACTGGAAACCATCATTCTCAGTAAACTATCGCAAGGACAAAAAACCAAACACCGCATGTCTCACTCGTAGGTGGGAATTGAACAATGAGAACTCATGGACACAGTTAGGGGAACATCACACTCCGGGGACTGTTGTGGGGTGGGGGGAGGGGGGAGGGACAGCATTAGGAGATATACCTAATGCTAAATGACGAGTTAATGGGTGCAGGAAATCAACATGGCACATGGATACATATGTAACAAACCTGCACGTTGTGCACATGTACCCTAAAACCTAAAGTATAAGAAAAAAAAAAAAAAAAAGAATGTGCTAAAAATCCCAGTACACCCGACACTTCTTCTCTAGAACTTGTCTTTCTCTCTTTCTCAGAGGTGACCTAGATGGGCTTAACTTCCTTTCTGGTCAACTTGTAGGTCTCACCCTGGCTCTGCCACCCACTCTCCCAGTTTATTATACCCACTTAGGCTGTGCTTTGCTGGCATGGCCTTGCACCGTGATCCACTCAGGTGATCCACCCGCCTTGGCCTCCCAAAGTACTGGGATTACAGACACGAGCCACAGCACCCGGCCCCAGAAGTCTAATTATTTTTCCCAGTGAATTATGTTTCCCTAGATATCAGCTACCTTGGCTGGCGATAGGTACACCTGGAAGAGACTAAAACCTAAGCTCTTCCTATATCCCACCTGGGAGCTTAAGGAATGGGGGTGTGATGGGGCTTGCCTCTGGCATCAAATGTGAATGTAGCCACTCCCCATGTGCCACCCTCACACACACCAGACACCCCACTCAGGGAACTTCTGGAAACTCTCCCCTGGCCAATGCTCTTTCATGAGGTGGGTCTTGTGGTTGGAATTCCTGACCCATGAAGTGGGAAGAAGAGGCTGCCGGGTCTGGTTGTTCTGTGCTGCTGGCCTCAGCCTGATATGCCATCCCTGGCTAGCACAGCTGTTTTCTGCCTCCCAGCACCATGGCAGTGCTGGGGAGATGGGGTGGAGAAATGGTCTACTCAGGCCAATGCAGGCAAAGAAAAGAGCACAAGTGTATAGCGTTCACTCAGCCTATCCCCCTTCTATGGCACTGAGGGGAGGAGGCGACAGGCCTTCCTCGGTTTTACATTGGTTTCTCAGAGTCCTTACCAACTCCCCTCTTGCTTCTGCGGCATCTTTAGGGTACTATTCAGAGGAAGGTGCCAGCCCTTTAAGTACATTATCATCTTGTCACTTTCTGCTTTAATTTTACATTTCATCAAAAATTATGTGAGATGTAAAACTCAGTTCTTCAGTTGCACTTGCCAGATTTCAGGTACTCAATAATAGTCACATATGGTGCAGATTATAAAAAACTTTTGCATCATCACAGAATGTTCTATTGTACAAGGCTGACCTAGACCCTTAGAAGGAAGGGAAATGCATTCCAGCTTCTGACCTGGCTGGCGCCTTGCTCCCCACGCAGATCAGAGCACCATCCGTGTCCTGCATCTGGCCCCCTAGACTTTCTGCTTTACTCGGAAACAGTCTGAGTTTCACCCCCAGCGCCTAGGGCGGTACAATAAGTATTTGTGGAAATAACAGACCCTCGGTCAGTTTTTGCTTAATGTTGAAGCCCAAAAGGAAAGCTGGGTGGCAGAAATAACCCCTGCGTGTTCGCTTCTATCTCAACTTCCTACCCACTTCTGCGCCCTCCGCCCCCTATCCCCCTACCCCCTACCCCACCCCCGCAAAACCCCAAACTGTGCGGGACTCTGCTCCAGGTCTCCAAACGATCTTATCTAGTGAGGGGATAATTGTCTGTCTTCCCACCCTCGGCTGCCCAGCGCCTGCACCTAGTAGGTGCTCAGTAAGTATGTGTGGGATGGACGAATAAATGAATGAATGAATGACTCTCTGCTTCCCCGCGTCTGCGCAGGGACTTCGGGAGGAGCCACCCTTGGAGGGCTGGGGAGAAAGCCCTCTTCTCCCACCCGGGCCCGCAATGCGGGCTGCGCCCAGGGGAGCGTGTACACAGAGGCCCCGCCTGGGGGCCCGGGGGTCCGGCTGGGCTCGGCCCTCGGGGGCGTGTCCTTCGTGCCGGGGCGCCACCGCCCCGAGAGGCGGGCAGCGGGTGCACCCGGGCCGCGGCGGCCGCAGAGGGCGGGCAGCGGCCAGCATGGAGCGCGAGCTGGAGGCGCTGGCGGCCCGGCGCGCGCGCCCAGCTGAGCCGCCCTTCCAGGCGTTGGTGGAGGCGGCGGGGGGCCGCGGGCAGGTGCTGCTGGTGGGCGAGCTGTGGGAGCGCGAGCAGAGCCGCGCGCTGCTGCGGGACTTCGCACGGGCGGTGTTCCCGCCGGAGCCAGGCGCGGGCAAGCCGGGCGGCGCGGCGGCAGAGGGCGCAGGGCCCGGGGCGGCGCGCGGGGCGCAGAGGGCGGCGAGGGCG
>NW_026660926.1:0-2935 GCF_009828535.3 Hylobates moloch | reverse complement strand
GCCCACCTCGGCCTCCCAGAGTGCTGGGATTACAGGCATGAGCCACTGCACGTGGCCTATTTTTATTTATCTTTGAACAGAGATGAGGTCTTGCTATGTTGCCCAAGTTGATCTCAAACTTCTGGGCTCAAGAGATCCTCCCACTTCAGCCTCTCAAAGTGCTAGGATTACAGGTGTGAGCCACCGCACCCTATTTAGAGTCCACAGTTTTATTTTATTTTACTTTATTTATTTTTGAGACGAAGTTTTGCTCTCTCACCCAGGCTGGAGGACAGTGGCGCAATCTCGGCTCAATGCAACCCCTGCCTCCTGGGTTCAAGCAATTCTCCTGCCTCAGCCTCCGGAGTAGCTGGGATTATAGGCACACACCACCAGTCCTGGCTTAATTTGTGTATTTTTAGTAGAGACAGGGTTTCGCCACGTTGGCCAGGCTGGTCTGGAACTCCTGACCTCAGGTGATCCACCCACCTCAGCCTCCCAAAGTGCTGGGATTACAGGCGTGAGCCACTGCGCCCAGCCTAGAATCCACAATTTTAAGTAAGTGTGGAGGAGAGAGGGAATAAAAAGACAGAGGCTGCAGCTTGTGCTGAGATGGCCAGGTGGTCCGGCCGCATCAGAAATCACGAGTTTGGAATGACTGGCACCTTCGAGGGGTTGAACTTTAATTCTGCCCCTAACTAGTTGTGTGACCTTCGCCAAGGCCTAACTCCTCGTTCTAACTGGACACAATAGTCCTAGACTCCTAGCGTTGTTGAAGGATTAACAAGACAATCTGCGTGAAGCGATTGGCACGGGGCCTGGCTCAGGCATGGATCTGCCAGGAATAGCATTTACTACTATCACAGTTGCTGTTTCCTAGCATGAGTTCAAGGCTGCCTCCTCTCCATCTTCATTATGTGAATTGAATGTGCTCACACATCTGTGTTGGAGCAGAGGCAGGGGCTGCAGCTTTCAGCTGATTTCCTAAGGGGTCTGTACTTGGACACTGATTCAGTCCAACCAATGTGTTTCCAGAAAGTGGAGCTGATTCCTGGAGAGCGGAAGGGAAATATATGTGAGGCTTTGTAAAGGGCAGCGACCTATGTGGTGGGCTTGTCCACTGCCCGAGTCTGTGGCTCCCACGGGTCACTGCCCGGATCATGTCCTTCCCCTTTGGGGTTGGCTTGGAGCAGGGTCTCTCCTCCCTGGCCCCCATGTGCCCACCATCTCTGGGGGTCAGTGGCCCACTCGTGACTCTCATGGTGGGGAGGGGGCTTGGAGTTGAGTAACAGCACCCTGGGTCATTCTTGCACCTGTCACCCTGAGAGCCACTGACCAGTTTTCTGTGCCTAGAATTGCTCCTTGTGGCCTTTCTCAGGGGCTCAATGGATTGTAATTGATGTTTGTATTTTGCACTTGCCCGGAGGTGTTTCACAGGAAGTGAGCATTTTTTAAAACAAAAATAGAATTTAGAAAAAAAAGGCAGACACGATGGATTTCTAATATTGTACATGCTGTAGAAAGCACTTCAAAATGCTTTTTGCCAGGGGCCGCAACCAGAAGCTACGTGACTTCTGGAATCTGTTCCTTACACAATAAATTCCTGGGCCAGTTGGTAAACAGCAAGGAGCCACAAGAAATCACCCATAGGGAAAAGCTGAGTCCAGGCCAAGCTCCACTTTGCCCTATTTTTGGAATTCAGGGGGAAACCTCTTGGGAACAGACCCATTGCACCCCTCTGCCTCCCCGCGACGCCTTACAGTTGGTGGGGTTTGACACATGGAAAATCGTGAAAGTTAAAACACGGAACAAAAATGAAGCCTCAACAAAGAGTTAATAGAGGCAAGGGGCTACAGGGAATTTAGATCCTAATCAAGCACGTCTTATGTACTAGCGCTTCCCTGGAAGGCCAGGATAACGTTATGACTACAAAGAAAAAATGTTTTCCTGCTTGGAAGTTGCCAGAACTTGTCTAATACAAATGCTGGGATTTCTTGCCCGTGGGCTGTCGCGTACGGCTACCCAGGCCCCCTCGTGAAGCCTCCTCCTGGGAGCTCAGCGCCCTCAGGTGCTCCCTGAGATGCCAGCACCTGAACAACCTGCTCCAGGGAGGCTTTAGCTCCAAGAAGGTTCTGGAAAGCTCCAGGAAGGTTAGCCGGCATGCACAAAAGCCAGAGACGAATCTCCAGCCTGCCTGGAAATGCTGTGGGCTCAGGGCAATGGGCTGAGGTCTTGTGTCCAAAAGTGCTCTTGCATCTCCCTGGGGAGCCTGACTGGGGAGAAACAACAAGGTCCTGTGGCCATGCCCTCGCCCCACGCTCACCCACCCTGCCTGTGCCCGTTGGGCCCATCTCAGGGCTGCACTGGCCCCTGGTGGCCAAGCATGGGCTCTACCCCTCTGCGCCTGCCTGGCTCCCTGTGCAGGTGCCCACCGCACTGTCCCTGAGCAGAGCAGAGACCAGCCTGAGCCCCGGGCTCCATGGCTACCGTGATGAGAGGGAGCCCTGTGCATGCACACACACTTAGGATGCTGCTGGCCCTGAGCAGTGGCCGGCCACACGGGCTGCTGGTCATACTGCCCGCTGCTCCTGGGACTCCTGAACCCCTCACTCTCTACAGGGTGAGGATGCCCAGCTCTGCAAGACACACAGCAAATGGAGGCTCAGAGTGCACAGAGTGGAGGTGGGGCTCTCCCCACACACCACACCCCCATCTAGGGGAACGAGAATGAAGGGCGCGGCTGAGCACACAAGCCCCAGGAGAGCATGGGAGTTGCATTTGGGGGCAGTGACTGGGAGGGCTGCTGACTCCAGGCTCAAGTAAGGGAGATGCACGTGTTCCCGGAAGAGGGTCCACACCTGCTGAGTTCACGCTGCTGAATATCCTTGCTCCTATCACTATTATTATCATCGTCGTGGTCGATCTTGTTTCCTGGCCCCCCCCACCTGATGCACAT
>NW_026660925.1:0-2937 GCF_009828535.3 Hylobates moloch | reverse complement strand
TATCTACACAATAAAATAAAACTTAGCAATAAGAAGAAATGAGCTAATGAAATAAGAAAAACATGAATAAATCTCAAAATAATTATACTTAGTGAAGGAAGCATGAGTGAATCTTGAAAAAATAATACATAAAAAGCATGGGTGAATTGTAAAATAATTGTGCTTAGTGAAAGAAGACAGACTAAAAAAAGGAATATATAACATATGATTTTATTTATATAAAACTATTGAAAATGAAAACTATTCAAAAGTGACAGAAGACGGATAAGTGGTTGCCTGGGGAGGGGGACTGGGAAAGACAAGTGGTGCACCAGGGAACCAGGGACACCAGGCAACTTTGGGGAATGATTTGTGGTTGCGTAGGTGCACACATACGTCAAAACTTACCCAGTTGCACCCATGTGTACTTGCTTGTATACAGAATATACCATAATGAACCTTATAATCGAAAGTACATTTTTGATTATCTACTTTCACTCTAGGAGCTCGATCTAAGTTCCAAATTAATAGAACTTAATCTTGAGGGCATTTCTTTTCACAGAGCATATAAACCCACCCAAAGCCTTTGGATGCCTATGCTTGTTTGTTCATTTGATGTAAGGTTAAGTTGGCAATATTGTGTATTATAGCTTAGCGAACTCTCTCCCACTATGAAATATTATACTATGAAATAATATCCTGCATATAACATCTATTGATTAATATATGATATTTAGTTTTTCTTCTTTTTCTTTTTTGAGACGGAGTCTCGCTCTGTCACCCAGGCTGGAGTGCAGTGGTGTAATCTTGGCTCACTGCCAGCTCCGCCTCCCTGGTTCATGCCATTCTCCTGCCTCAGCCTCCGGAGTAGCTGGGACTACAGGCGCCCACCACCATGCCCGGCTAATTTTTTGTATTTTTAGCAGAGACGGGGTTTCACCGTGGTCTCGATCTCCTGACCTCGTGATCCACCCGCCTTGGCCTCCCAAAGTGCCAGGATGATATTTAGTTTTTCTATTCAATGAACACATTTCAGGGAGAAAAAAATGCCTCAGTTCAATAGAAAAAGAAGATATGAGTTATACGCTCTACAAGATATGTAGCATATGAGTAATTGGTAGAACTACGGTAAAGAAAGAAAGGCCTAAGGAAAATATTCATATAAAATGTAATTATGTAAAATACTTGAACTTATAAGTAACCTAGTTTCTAGTCCACTCTAAATTCTGTGATATCTATGCTATCTTTATTTTTTAAGTTATTTATAAAAAGCATGTATAGAGCACTAACATGTTTAAAAACAGTGTTTTGCTTCTTAGCACTCAAAGAGAAATAAGAAAGTCCCTGACCTAAAAAAGCTGACAGGTTAGGTGGTGAGACTGACAAGAAAAAAGACTAGACTGTGAACAAATGCTATGAGAGCTAGAAAGAAATACTTGCTGCAGGTTAAGAGTCATAGAATGATAGTAAAAATGGAAGTCATAATTAAATCTGACTTCTTGTTTTAATTTGATGAAAACAGAATTTTCTTGCACGTCATTAAAAGTAATGGCAAAACAACAATTACTTTTGCACCAACCTATTTTATAGTAATAAGTGAATAAAAGAATCTCTCTCTATTTCCTCTTCCAATCTTCCAGTTTTATATGTAGGAAGTATTTCCTTCACTACTCTACCACTGTAGATAGAGTCTGGATGCCTAAATTATGTTACCCGGTCATGGCTGCCCATTGTTATGTCATAAAAATCTTCTGGATTTCCAAACAAATTCACACAGCTTAAAGACACTCTTTCATAACCCATACCAAGCATGTACTTCACACACTTAAACCATTTGTGCAGACCCACTTTTTAAACAGCAAACTTAACATTAAAATGAGAAAACAAAAGCATTGTCATAATTACTTAAACATTTTGCATTTCCCTTGTCAAAATATTTTATTGAGGGGGTGGAGCCATGATGGCTGAATAGGAACAGCTCCGGTCTACAGCTCCCAGCCTGAGCGACACAGAAGAATGTGATTTCTGCATTTCTGTTTGAGGTACTGGTTTCATCTCACTAGGGAGTGCCAAACAGTGGGTGCAGGACAGTCGGTGAAGTGCACTGTGCACGAGCCAAAGCAGGGCGAGGGATTGCCTCACTCGGGAAGTGCAAGGGGTCAGGGAGTTCCCTTTCCTAGTCAAAGAAAGGGGTAACAGATGGCACCTGGAATATCGGGTCAGTCCCACCCTAATACTGCGCTTTTCCAACGGGCCTGGAAAATGGCACACTAGGAGATTGTGTCCCGCACCTGGCTCGGAGGGTCCTATGCCCACGGAGTCTCTCTGATTGCTAGCACAGCAGTCTGAGATCAAGCTGCAAGGTGGCAGCAAGGCTGGGGGAGGGGTGCCTGCCATTGCCCAGGCTTGCTTATGTAAACAAAGCAGCCAGGAAGCTCGAACTGGGTGGAGCCCACCACAGCTCAAGGAGGCCTGCCTGCCTCTGTAGGCTCCACCTCTGTAGGCAGGGCACAGACAAACAAAAAGCCAGCAGGAACCTCCACAGACTTAAATGTCCCTGTCTGACTGACAGCTTTGAAGAGAGTAGTGGTTCTCCCATCATGCAGCTGGAGATCTGAGTACGGACAGACTGCCTCCTAAAGTGGGTCCCTCACCCCTGAGCAGCCTAACTGGGAGGCACACCCCCAGTAGGGACAGACTGACACCTCACTCGGCTGGGTACTCCTCTGAGACAAAACTTCCAGAGGAACTATCAGACAGCTGAACTTGTGGTCTCACAAAAATCCGCTGTTCTGCAGCCACTGCTGCTGACACCCAGCCAAACAGGGACTGGAATGGACCTCTAGTAAACTCCAACAGACCTGCAACTGAGGGTCCTGTCTGGTAGAAGGAAAACTAACAAACAGAAAGGACATCCACAACAAAAACCCATCTGTACATCACCATCATCAAAGACCA
>NW_026660924.1:0-2938 GCF_009828535.3 Hylobates moloch | reverse complement strand
TAGATTAAAGACTTAAATGTAAGATGGGAAATGATAAAACTACTAAAAGAAAATATAGGGGAAACGTTTCATGACATTGGTCTGGGCAAGGATTTTTTTGGATAAGACCCCAAAAGTGCAAGCTACCCCAAAACAAAAATAGACAAATGAAATTACATCAAGCTAAAAGTTTCTACACAGCAAAGGAAATAACTAACCAAGTGAAAAGACAACCTACAGAATGGAAGAAAATATTTGCGAACTGTGCATCTGACAAGGGGTTAATATCCAGAATACATAAAGAACTCAAAAAACTCAATAGCAACAAAACAACTATTTGATAGAAAATGGGCAAAAGACCTAAACAGACATTTTTCAAAAGAAGACACACAAATGGCTCCCAGATAAATGAAAACATGCTCAGCATCACTAATCATCAGGGAAATGCATGTCAAAACCACAATGAGCTATCACCTCACTCCAGTTAGAATGCTATTATCAAAAAGACAAAACAATGACAAATGCTAGCGAGGATATAAAGAGATGAAACTCTTGCACACTGTTGGTGGGAATAAATATTAGCACAGCCATTATGAAAAACAGTATACAGGTTCCTCATAAAATTAAAAATAAGCTATCATATGATCCCACAATTCCAATAATAGGTATATATCTAAAGGAAAAGAAATCAGTATGTCAAATAAATATCTGCACTCTCGTGTTTATTGCAGTACTATTCACAATAGCCAAGTTATGGAATTAACCTAAGGGTCTATCAATGGATGAATGGATAAAGAAAACGTACATGTACATTTTCTTTGTGGAATGTTACTTGGCCCTAAAAAGAAGGAAATTCTGTCAATTTTGACAACGTGGATGAACTTTGAAGAGATGTGAAATGAAATAAACAGACACAATAAGGCAAATACTGCAGGATCTTACTCATTTGTGAAATCTGAAAAAGCTGACGTCATAGAAGTAGAGAGTAGAATATTGGCTATCAGAGGCTGGGGCGAATAGCATAGACAATGGGATAGAGGAAGGTTGGTCAACAGTACAAAGTTATAGTTAGATAGAAGGAATAAATTATGTTGTTCTTTTGCAGAGCAGGGTGACTATGTTTAATAATATTGTATTGTATATTCCAAAATAGCTAGAAGAGAGGATTTTGAATATTATCACCACAAAGAAGTGATAAACCTATGAAGTGACAGATATGCAAATATACTAATTTGACTTATACATAATGTATACATGTATCAAAATATCACACTGTACCCCATAAATATGTACAATTATTATGTGTCAATTAAAAACAAAATTTAAAAAATCCTGGTAGCCAGATTAGACCAGTAAAAAAAAAATAAAGAAAAAGATACTGAAATACTGAAAAAGATTAGGCTGACAGCAAATACTAAAGAACAAAGAGGGAGTTATTACAAAAAAAAAAAGGAGGTGAGGGTCTGAGACTGTTGGCAGTGAGAGAAAAGGGAAGGGTTGACGCTTATGACAATTGTGTGTTCTTGCTTCTGATTCTTTAAGCAAGTTCATATGTGAATGTGAATTTCCGTGAAGTGATGACCTAACTAAACACAAAGAGAAACAGTGAGACTCCCATATCGTCACAGAGCAATGGTTATTATACTCTCAGGCTGCTCGTTGGAATCATCTGGGGAGCTTTGAAAAAGACTGCTGTCTGGCCCCACCCTCAAGGTTTCTGATTTAATTTGTCTGCAATGCATTCTGGGCATAAATATTTTTAATTGTCCTCAGGTAATTTTAATGTGCAGCCAAAGTTGAGGAACAGTGTCTAGAGCTTCCTTTTGTAGCTACTCTGCTAAATTCCTATTTGAGAACTTCAACTAAATTTTTCTGCGCTTCAGTTTCCCCATGAATAAATTTAGGCAGTTGGACAAATTATGTCTCTAGTCTACCTCAGCTTCTCTCTAGATATTCTATGCGCAAGAATATTACAGTCATTATAACCATTAGATACATTTTAAAACTGGAAAGACCATACAGCTGGCACAAAATAAGTGCTCAAAATAAGTGCTCAATACATTTTTTATTAAATAAATGAATGAAAGCTTTGTAAAACCATATCAACTAGAAATGCAGTTTAAATCCCTTAGCTCCAAGGTCTAGGTTACCAAAAATGAATGTTAACTCTATGCAATAGGTGTATGTGCAGGTACACATGTGCACACGTGCATACACACACACGGAGACATTCAAAGTTACCAAATAGCATGTAAAATGCTGTATTTTTTTATTTTACAGAATGGATTTATTTCAGCAAGGTTGATTGCAACATAATGCATTTAAAAAGTATATCTTATTGCCAATTTAGAATGAATTGCCAGTAGGAATGACACACAATCTCTCTCTAATTTGCAGATTTCACAATCTGCAAAGGAAATATTTGTAAATGACAGGCTCTAGGGTGTGTTAGCCATCATGACACATGTTGGAATCTCAAGCATCTTGCCTCACAATTTACTTTTCTCTTCAGTATTCTTTGCAATTTTGCAAATAGAGCAGGATTGTAATCACAGCTACTATTTTTGGGGCATGTTAAGACTTTTCACACGTTATGTTTAGTCTTTTCCATCATCCTGTGGTAGGGCAGATATTATTTTCCTCTTCACTTTGCACCTGAAGTTCATTTTGCTTAAGTAACTTGCCAGGAATTTGAACTCCAGCCCATCTGGCTCCAGAGTTCAATCTCTCAAAGGATATCATAGTCAAGCTAGTCCCAAAGGACCATCTGAAAACCCATTGACTTCAGGATTCCAGCTGTATAAAGTGATGGCTATCTACTTATTAATTATATAAATGCAAAAATCTGTGTTAGAAATATTTTAAAGAACAAATTGTGGTTCCAATGTGAGGCCCCTGATCAGTTCAAGAATCTCTTATCAAGAGTCAGAAACCACACACTGAGGTTGAAAAATGTATA
>NW_026660923.1:0-2938 GCF_009828535.3 Hylobates moloch | reverse complement strand
TCTGGGATCTCGATTCCTGTGGAACCACAAAATCAGCATGCCTTGGTCATTCCTCCCAGATGGCTCATCTGGTGAACCAGGCTTGGTTACACCTGGCTCTTTCAGCTGTCCTGAGGAGGGGAGGGGAAACACCTGCTTCTTCAGGTTCTGCAACAAGAAGTCGGGTCGTGTCTCCCACCTGCTTTGGGACTACCCATCCCCCCAGGGGTGTTTGAATGCTAGGTGACTCCTGTAAATATCCACTAGGGCTACCAAGAAAGAGAAACCCAACCTGAAACAGGACCAGAAATAAAAGGCTGAGAAGTGATCCCTTGAAGGATTTCTCAGCCAGCTGATAGACATCTCCTTCTGCAAACTCTTCTCTCCCTTAATATGTATGAAATAACAGCAGGGGTCCTTTCATCCCTTTGGCAAAGTTAAAGGGAGTCCTTCTTTCTCAGCAACATTAATGATGTCCAGTAAAGAAACTACACGTGGCACAGTGACCTTTCTAAAAAGCATGGTGATGAGATGAAAACAGTTGCTGTTGCCAGCTCTCTATTGACAGGCTTAGAAATGGGTTCTCTGGAGCCCAATGTGGGGAGGCAAAGCCTTCCTCTTGAATGGGGCAGCAGATGGTATTCTTCACCACTCCTGACAAAATAACGGCTGGAAGAAGCAGTGGGACTCCATCTGGGAGAGATCTTGTCTTCTGTGGCCAAGCAGTCAATGTGTTTGCAATCTTTACACTTTCTGTGGTGCTCTTTCAGAAGGGCAGATTGTAGAATGCTAGAAAATTCTGCCCAGGAACTGGGCAGAATTCATGCAACCCTGACAACCTGAAGGCGAAAGATGGCAGGGTGGAGCGGCGAGCATATGTTAAGAAAGCCACAGATTATTTCTTGGGAGAAATGAAAAGGTGGACGGATGTCAAGTTCTGATAAAATTTTCCCCATCCAACCACACAAAAATATGCCAGAAAATGTTTCCTGATTGTTTCCTGGCTCTAATCAGTACAAGTCATTCCTTTTGTGACTGGCTGGTCCAAGGTAGCCAGGGTATTTTTTTTTTTCCAGGTGGAGCATAAGAAAAGGGATTTCTGGCAGTAAAACTGAAAGTTTTAAGACACCTCTTGTAAATATCAGTGACTGGAGTAAAGGTCCCATGGAATAGTAATAAGGTGAATGTAAATTTATTAATGAATAACATGGTTTGATACAGAGTTGAACAAGACAGTTTCAGCATCAACAATTATATGAAGCTCCCAAGAAAAATTTCTTTTTGAGTTTTATAATGTATTATTTTTTCCACGAAATATTTTTTTTAATTCTCAGTTTAATTCTTCATCAGTAGTATTAATAAAACAAATTATTCTGGGTCTGAGTCTACCTGACATAAAATAATTATTAAATGTTCTTTGTATTTTCCTCCAAAATCCCTGACGGTTTTCTGTGTTAATTTTAAGCTTTTAAAGGGCAAGAATTATGAAATATTTGCCTTTGCAGTCCCACAGCTCATAACACAGCATGATTCAGCTGCAGGTATTTAACCCACACACATAGTTACCTTTGTCACTTTTCTACTAGTTGTCGTGTAATGGGTTAGCCTTATCTATTAGTTTCTCCTTCATATAGCTCGAGGAGTCATGGAATACACATTCTCATTGTTTCTAAATCAGACCTAAAGTTTTATTCTAAATGATGCAGATGAAGGGGCTTATTAAAGTGCCATTGTGAATTTAATCATGTATATGCTGCTAAAAATCATTTAATGGATGAACAACCCGGAAAAAAAGAACTCTCACCACCCACACAAATCGTGATAAAATAGGGCAGCGTTTTGCACTTGCTTCAACAGCATCGCCTGAGAAAAAAATTTCTGGTTCCCATCTTTCCCCTCTCTTACTTAGAATTTCAACTTCATCACAGTCAGCTGCCGAATCGTTCAACAGAATGCCACTCTGCCTTTGTATTTCCAAAACTATGCGTCTCTATTGCGGACGGCACATCTTTATGGCAGCCGCATGCTTGCAAAAGAATTAAATTCAGAGTATTCATTTGGCCTCTTATTAGTTTCATAATACCATTAAAAAAGAAAGAAAGAAAGAAAGAAACTTCCTCGCCCTTGTTCTGCTACGCTGTTCCCATCGTAAGATGCTCCGTGGAAGGGAGCCGAGCGGTGGGCAGCGGCTGAGTCCCCGATAACGAGCGCCTCACATTTCCGTGGCATTCCCATTTGCTAGTGCGCTGCTGCGGCCGCACGCCTGATTGATATATGACTGCAATGGCACTTTTCCATTTGACATTCTCTCTCTCTCTCTCCCTCTCTCTCTCTCCCTCTCTCTCTCTCTCTCTCCCTGTGTCGCTTAAACAACAGTCCTAACTTTTGTGTGTTGCAAATATAAAAGGCAAGCCATGTGACAGAGGGACAGAAGAACAAAAGCATTTGGAAGTAACAGGACCTCTTTCTAGCTCTCAGAAAAGTCTGAGAAGAAAGGAGCCCTGCGTTCCCCTAAGGTAAGCAGGAAAACAAGCGCTGCCGGCTTGCCTAGGAAATCGCTTCTTTCCAAACCGAGCATTTCATCCTCCTCTCAGACAAAGAGACAACCTTTAAATACCACTTAAATTTGCATTACTTTAATTTGCATTAATCTGTAGCATGCTAGCATTGTGTTTCTTAAATGAACGGGTCTTTGAAGTCTGTGACAGAGCAGGGAGCCTCCTAGAAAAGCTTGAAAATATCTTTTGGTTTGACTTAAAGAGATTTTTCTTTTCAAACTCTCTGCGTAGTTAGATGTAACTTTGTGATGGTTCTTATAGTTGACCCCGTGAAAGAGGGCTGCGAAGCAGCAACTCGCCAACATGGATTCATGGAGCCCAGTATCTTCCCCAGCACCCTCATCCCACTTACAATGGGGGCACTATTAACGCAGGCAAGACTGCGAGTTTAAAAGCGCACT
>NW_026660922.1:0-2938 GCF_009828535.3 Hylobates moloch | reverse complement strand
TTTAATTTAATTTTTTTTTTTAGATAGGGGTCTTGCTTTGTTGACCAGGCTAGAGTGCAGTGGTGCAATCAAAGCTCACTGCAGCCTCCACTTCCTGGGCTCAATCAATCCTCCCTTCTCAGTCTCCCTAGCAGCTGGGACTACAGCTGTGCACCACCACGCCTGGCTAATATTTCTATTTTTTGTAAAGACAGGGACTCACTGTGTTGCCCAGGTTGGTCTCTAACTCCTGGGCTCAAGTGATCCCACCACTCAGCCTCCCAAAATACTGGAATTACATGAGCCACCGCGCGCCTGGCTCCCGGCCAATTTTTTTTTTTTTTTTTTGAGACGGAGTCTCACTCTGTTGCCCAGGCTGGAGTGCAGTGGTGTGATCCCAGCTCACTGTAACCTCTACCTCCGAAGTTCAAGCAATTCTCCTGCCTCAGCCTCCCGAGTCTCACAGCAACCTCTGCCTCCGAGGTTCAAGCAATTCTCCTGCCTCAGCCTCCCGAGTAGCTGGGATTACAGGCGTGTGCTACCATGCCCAGCTAATTTTTGTATTTTAGTAGACATGGGGTTTCACGGTGTTGGCCAGGCTGCTGTCAAACTCCTGACCTCAGGTGATCCGCCTGCCTCGGCCTCACAAAGTGCTGGAATTACAGGCGTGAGCCACCATGCCCGGCTCCCCCCAGTTTTTTTTTTCTTTTTTTTGAGACAGAGTCTCGCTCTGTCGCCCAGGCTGGAGTACAGTGGCACGATCTTGGCTCACTGCAACCTCCGCCTTCCAGGTTCAAGCGATTCTCCTGCCTCAGAGCCTCCCGAGTAGCTGGGACTACAGGCACGTGCCACCATGCCCAGCTAATTTTTTGTATATATATATATATATTTTTTTTTTTTAGTAAGAAGGGGTTTCACAGTGTTAACCAGGATAATCTCAATCTCCTGATCTCGTGATCCGCCCACCTCGGCCTCCCAAAGTGCTGAGATTACAGGCGTGAGCTACCGCGTCCGGCTAATTTTTTTTTTTTTTTTTTAATTAGCAGGGCCTGCTGGCATGTGTCAGTAGGCTGAGGCAGGTGGATCACTTAAGCCGGGGAGGTAGAGGATATAGTGAGCCATGATCACACCACTGCATTCCAGCCTAGGTGACAGAGGGAAACCCTGTCTGTAAAAACATTTTTCTTTTTTAATTTTTGAGACAGAGTCTCACTCTGTCGCCCAGGCTGAAGTGCAGTGGCCCAATCTCAGCTCACTGCAACCTCTGCCTCCCAGGCTCAAGCGATTCTACTGCCTCAGCCTCCCGAGTAGCTGGGACTACAGGCGCCAACCACCACACCCTGCTAATTTTTGTATTTTTTAGTAGAGATGGGGTTTCACCATGTTGGCCAGGGTGGTCTTCAACTCCTGACCTCAAGTGATCCGCCCACATCGGCCTCCCAAAGTGCTGGGATTACAGCCATGAGCCACCGCGCCTCACCCAAAAAACTTTTAAAAAGAACTTTTTCACTGCCAAAAAGAATCTTGTTGCCAGCAGAGGCCAACATGCAGCTATGACAGAGAAATTCTCTGTCCTTCCTGGCCTCAGGCTCCTCTATCAAAGGCCCCCTTCTCTCACCTTGGTCTTGTGGTCTTGGAGTAGGGAGCTGACAACACCCCTTCTGCCCCAGGTGAATCAATGAACAAGGCTGACATTATGAGAATACCAAGCGTCTGTCTTCTTCCCCGTCCTGGCTTAGTTCCTCGCCTCCCTTGGGGTCGGGGCATCTCTTCTTTCTCCAGGAAGGGAAAGCCAAGTCCTGTGCTGAGAAGGTGACTCTGGAACTGCCACTCCCATGCCTGTGTGACTAGCTTCTGGGTGGATCTCAGGGTCTACCGTTGGGCTGGGGGTGGATGTCATCTGGCCACTGGCACCCAGACTGCAAGTAATAAAAACCTGACTCACACTGGCTCTACCAACAGAGGGGATTTGTTGGTTCACTGAGCTGAAGTCAGTTTACATGGCTGACTTCAGATATGGCTGGATCCAGGTGCTGAAAAATGACAGAAAGCATTTGCCTTCTCAGCTCCTCTTCTGTCTTATTCTCAGGTAGTGTTTCTCCCCCTCATGGAGGCAAGATTGTGCCCTGAAGCTTCAGATATATATTCTCTTTTCTTTTTTTTTTTTGAGACAGATTCTGGCCATGTCACCCAGACTGGAAGGCAGTGGCCCAATCTCGGCTCACTGCAACCTCCGCCTTTTGGGTTCAATGGATTCTCCTGCCTCAGCATCCCAAGTAGCTGGGATTACAGGCATGTAACACCTGGCTAATTTTTGTATTTTTAGTAGAGACGAGGTTTCACTATGTTGGCCAGGTTGATCTCGAACTCCTGACCTCAGGTGATCCACCCACCTCAGCCTCCCAAAGTGCTGGGATTACAGGCGTGAGCCACCATGCCCAGCCATCTCTTTTTTTGTTTGTTTCTTCAGATGGGGTCTCTCTATGTCACCCAGGCTGGAGTGCAGTGGCACGATCTCAGCTCACTGCAACCTCCACTTCCTGGGTTCAAGCCATTCTTGTGCCTCAGCCTCCGAAGTAGCTGGAATTACAGGTGTGCACCACACCTGGCTAATTATTTGTGGAGTTTTGTTGTTTTTTGTTTTGTTTGTTTGTTTTTGAGACAGAGTCTTACTCTGTCACCCAGGCTGGAGTTCAGTGGCGCCATCTCAGCTCACTGCAACCTCTGCCTCCTGGGTTCAAGCGATTCTCCTGCCTCAGCCTCCTGAGTAAGTAGGACTACAGGCACATGCCAGCACGCCCGGCTAATTTTTTGTATTTTTAGTAGAGACGGGTTTTCACAGTGTTAGCCAGAATGGTCACGATCTACTGACCTGGTGATCTGCCTGCCTTGGCCTCCCAAAGTGTGGGGATTACAGGCATGAGCCCCTGCGCCCAGCCAATTATTTATATATATATAT
>NW_026660921.1:0-2938 GCF_009828535.3 Hylobates moloch | reverse complement strand
AATTAGATCCCATTTGTCTATTTTGGCTCTTGTTGCCATTGCTTTTGATGCTTCAGTCATGAAGTCTTTGCCCATGCCTATGTCCTGAATGGTATTGCCTAGGTTTTCTTCTAGAGTTTTTATGGTTTTAGGTTTTACATTTAAGTTGTTAATCCATCTTGAGTTAATTTTTGTATAAGGTGTAAGGAAGGGATCCAGTTTCAGCTTTCTACATATGGCTAGCCAGTTTTCCCAGCACCATTTATTAAATAGGGAATCCTTTCCCCATTTCTTCTTTTTGTGAGGTTTGCCAAAGATCAGATGGTTTTAGATGTGCGGTGTTATTTCTGAGGTCTCTGTTCTGTTCCGTTGGTCTATGTCTCTGTTTTGGTACCAGTACCATGCTGTTTTGGTTACTGTAGCCTTGTAGTATAGTTTAAATTCAGGTAGCGTGACTCCTCCAGCTTTGTTCTTTTTGCTTAGGATTGTCTTGGCTATGTGGGTTCTTTTTTGGTTCCATATGAACTTTAAAGTAGTTTTTTCCAATTCTGTGAAGAAAGTCATTGGTAGCTTGATGGGGATGGCATTGCATCTATAAATTACCTTGGGCAGTATGGCCATTTTCATGATATTGATTCTTCCTATCCATGAGCATGGCATGTTCTTCCATTTGTTTGTGTTCTCTTCTATTTCGTTGAGCAGTGGTAGACTCTCCTTGTAAGTTGGATGCCTAGGTATTTTATTCTCTTTGAAGCAATTGTGAATGGGAGTTCACTCATGATTTGGCTCTCTGTTTGTCTGTTATTGGTGTATAAGAATGCTTGTGATTTTTGCACATTGATTTTGTATCCTAAGACTTTGCTGAAGTTGCTTATCAGCTTAAGGAGATTTTGGGCTGAGATGACTGGGTTTTCTAAATATACAATTGTGTCATCTGCAAACAGGGACAAGTTGACTTCCTCTTTTCCTAATTGAATACCCTTTATTTCTTTCTCTTGCCTGATTGCCCTGGCCAGAACTTCCAACACTATATTCAATAGGAGTGGTGAGAGAAGGCATCCTTATTTTGCACCAGTTTTCAAAGGGAGTGCTTCCAGTTTTTGCCCATTCAGTATGATATTGGCTATGGGTTTGTGGTAAATAGCTCTTATTATTTTGAGATACATTCCATCAATACCTAGTTTATTGAGCGTTCTTAGCATGAAGGACTGTTGAATTTTGTCATAGGCCTTTTCTGCATCTACTGAGATAATCATGTGGTTTTTGTCATTGGTCCTGTTTTTGTGATGAATTATGTTTATTGATTTGCATATGTTGAACTAGCCTTGCATCCCAGAGATGAAGCTGACTTGATCGTGGTGAATAAGCTTTTTGATGTGCTGATGAATTCGGTTTGCTAGTATTGTACTGAGGATTTTCACATCAATGTTCATCAGGGATATGGACCTAAAATTCAAAGGGAATGCTTCCAGTTTTTGCCCATTCAGTGTGTCATTGGCTGTGGGCTTGTCATAAATAGCTCTTATTATTTTGAGATATGTCCCATCAATACCTAATTTATAGACAGTTTTTAGCATGAAGGGCTGTTGAATTTTGTCAAAGGCCTTTTCTGCATCTATTGAGATAATCATGTGGTTTTTGTCTTTGGTTTTGTTTATGTGCTGGATTACATTTATTGATTTGCGTATGTTGAACCAGCCTTGAATCCCAGGGATGAAGCCCACTTGATCATGGTGGATAAGCTTTTTGATGTGCTGCTGGATTTGGTTTGCCAGTATTTTATTGAGGATTTTTGCATCGATGTTCATCAAGGATATTGGTCTAAAATTCTCTTTTTGTGTTGTGTCTCTGCCAGGCTTTGGTATCAAGACGATGCTGGCCTCATAAAGTGAGTTAGGAAGGATTCCCTCTTTTTCTATTGATTGGAATAGTTTCAGAAGGAATGGTACCAGCTCCTCCTTGTACCTCTGGTAGAATTTGGCTGTGAATCCGCCTGGTCCTGGACTTTTTTTTGGTTGGTAGGCTATTAATTATTGCCACAATTTCAAAGCCTGTTATTGGTCTATTCAGAGATTCCACTTCTTCCTGGTTTAGTCTTGGGAGGGTGTATGTGTCCAGGAATTTATCCATTTCTTCTAGATTTTCTAGTTTATTTCTGTAGAGGTGTTTGTAGAATTTTCTGATGGTAGTTTGTATTTCTGTGGCATTGGTGGTGATATCCCCTTTACCATTTTTTATTGTATCTATTTGATTGTTCTCTCCTTTCTTCTTTATTAGGTCTATCAATTTCATTGATCTTTTCAAAAAACCAGCTCCTGAGTTCATTGATTTTTTGAAGGGTGTTTTTGTGTCTCTATCTCCTCTGGTTCTGCTCTGATCTTAGTTATTTCTTGCCTTCTGCTAGCTTTTGAATTTATTTGCTCTTGCTTCTCTAGTTCTTTTAATTGTGATGTTAGGGTGTTGATTTTAGATCTCTCCTGCTTTCTCTTGTGGGCATTTAGTGCTATAAATTTCCCTCTACACACTGCTTTAAATGTGCCAGAGATTCTGGTATGTTGTATCTTTGTTCTCATTAGTTTCAAAGAACATCTTTATTTCTGCCTGCATTTCGTTATTTATCCAGTAGTCATTCAGGAGCAGGTTGTTCAGTTTCCATGTTTTGAGGGAGTTTCTTAATCCTGAGTTTTAATTTGATTGCACTGTGGTCTGAGAGTTTGTTGTGATTTCTGTTCTTTCACATTTGCTGAGGAGTATTTTACTTCCAATTATGTGGTCAGTTTTAGAATAAGTGCAATGTGGTTCTGAGAAGAATATATATTCTCTTGATTTTGGTTGGAGAGTTCTGTAGATGTCTATTAGGTCTGCTTGCTGCAGAGCTGAGTTCAAGTCCTGGATATCCTTTTAACCTTCTGTCTCATTGATCTGTTTTCTATTGACAGTTGGGTGTTAAAATCTCCCA
>NW_026660920.1:1636-2940 GCF_009828535.3 Hylobates moloch | reverse complement strand
CGCTGGAGCAGCTGCTGTCTCCCAGCAGGGCTGTCCACAGCCACCTCAGCCACCATGTTGCAGGGAATGTAGCCTGTCCCGCCCCCACCTTCGCCCTGGTAGAAGCCATCGGCATCCTTGTCCCCAAACACCTGGAGACAAAAGCAGTGGTCTCAGCCAGTTCTGCTCGCTCCCTATGCCCCTAGGCCCCGAACCCCAGCAACATCCCACTTGGAAATGCAGAAGAATGTTCTCCCTTTTGTATGCCATGGAATGGGAAAAGGGGGAACACAGCAAAGAACAGGATCAGGGGGATAGCAGAAGACAGCCCTTTCTGTATTATCCCCATTCACTGTCTACATGGCCATGCCCTTCGCCCACCCCAGACTGGATCTCCTTAATCTCAGAGCAATAGCAAAATGCCTTTAATCAATACTTGGAGGAATCATAAAAATAGTAATGTCAGCAGCAGATAGTTAGATTGTGCTGCCTATGTGTCAGGCAGTTTAAGTACTTTATGTACATTGGATCATTTAATCCACAAACCACCCTGTGAGGTAGACACTAATATTATCCCCATTTTACCAATACGAAAACTGAGGCCCGGGGGGCCTAGGTAATCTACTCAAGGTTACACAGCTAGAAGCAGCAGAGTCAGGTCCAAACCCACGTCATCTGCTCTGGAAGCCATGTTCTCCACCATGATTCTGTGCTACCTCCAGCGGAGGAAAGGAGGGAGGAGGGAAGACCTAGCTGGTGTTTGGAGCTCTGAGCCCTGATGGCGAATCAGTCACCTTCAGGATCTGACCCTCTCGGAAGGGAAGCTCTTCTTCTCCAGCATCAGGATTGGACGACATTGACACGGGGTCACAGTCAAACAGAGCCACAGAGATCCGGACGGGTAGGTGCTGGTAAGCCAGTGTTTCTGAGGGGCTCCTCGCAGGGACTGTGGAGACAGTGGAGAGGGCGGTGACGCAGCGAGCTCTGGCCGAGGGGCTCTAGCTCAAGCCCCATGGGGTGCTCACCTAGCTCTGCAGTGCTTGGCCTGAGGACTCGGACACCTCTCTTCTGGGGGCCCCTCCGCTCAGAGCTGTCCTGCCCTCTGGCCTCTCCGGTCTCTGTTGCCTGCAAAAAGAGGGCAACAGACGGCAAAAGTAACACACCATCCCTCTGGTGGGCTCGTGCTCCCCCAGCTCTGCCCCGTCAGCGTAAGCAGCATGGCAGCGCAGGAGCACAGCGTTCCTCTCCTGGAGCCTCGGCCCAGCCTGCTGGAGACCTCAGACACCCCCACAGTGGGAGGGAGGGCAGGAGGGGAGGCCCCAGCC
>NW_026660920.1:1237-1626 GCF_009828535.3 Hylobates moloch | reverse complement strand
AGCCTGTGACCCGGACACCATTGGATGTGCCAGCAGCATCGATGGTGACTGGGAGCCAACTGATGATCAAGATCCCAGGGGAGGGCCCAGGCTCGATCTGCGCATCCAGAGGGGCATCAGGTGGGCCTGGGGGCAGGGAGGCACAAGACCCAGTGATGCAGGACGCTCCCCATCAGAGATACCTGCCCAATTTGCTATTTCCCTGATAATGCAAATAAGATCAGGGTCCCCTTCTTCCGTCACCCACGGCCTGGCCTCCTGGGTGTTCTGGACAACAGGGCCCAAGCCCACATACCTGCTGGGAGTGTGGTGAACTGCAGGGTGGCAGCCCGCTGCTCCAGCCTCTCCCAGCCTGGTTCCCAGGGCCCTTGGGGTGGGAGCTGAGCCTC
>NW_026660920.1:0-1227 GCF_009828535.3 Hylobates moloch | reverse complement strand
TGAGGCATCTGCCTTTAGTTGCCTGATCAGCCCTCTGACTCCCCACAGGAGCTGCAGAACCTCCCTGAAGCAGACACCCTGCCTGGGCCCTGACAGCTGCTAACCGCTTGTGAACACCTTCCCCTGGGATCTTTACCCTGATTCCTCCTTCGCATACCTGACTGGAGTCCGGCATCAAATGCTGCATACCTGACCTCGGGTGTCACTAGTGTGAAACACTGCCATGCCCTGACTATCCACACAAAAATGAATCTAGCCAAAATCTCCTGTGACACTCTCTCCACCATCTGGACTATGCTGTCCTGTCCTGCTTGGAGCCAGACTCCCTTCTTTCTCTTTCCCCAATGGCCACTAGGTCTCTGTATGCCTTTTAGCTGAGACCAAAAAGTTAAGGTGGGCTGAGCATGCTGGGCAGAGGGGATGGATGGATGGATGGACGGATGGATATCCGTCTTTGGGAACATGGGCTCAAAGGCAGGGGAATGGACAGAATGACTTCCCCACTACCTTCCTACCTTCAAAAAAGCCATCCTCATCCATGTTGCCATAGACGTAGAGGTACTCGCCAGCTGTCAGCGGAAGCTCTGCTTCTGAATTCTCATTGGGACCCTCAAAGGGGTTGTAGCTGTTAGGGGAGGCACAAAGGAGGAGGGGGAGAGTGACCTACACTCCACTTCCATGTCCCGTCTTCTCTCTCCCACTGCACTGAGCCTTTATGGAGACTTGGTTGTGGTTGTCCACCACCAGCAAAGCCGAGCCCTCACTGTGCCCACCTTGGCCCAACTAGGTTATTAGAATAGGTCCACTGTGTCCTGTACTGCCCCCACCACTTCCAGAGGTCTCTAGCTCCACCCGGCCCCCTCCTACACCCCAAATGCTGCGGCTGGGCTCAGGGGCAGTGAGGGTGAGGGACCCACCTATAACGTGCGAGGAGGACCTGGATCCTGGCTCCTCCCCGGCTGCCCTCTGGCGCGGCTGGGAGCAGGGAGACACTGTCTGCCTCCAGTTCCTCTACCTCACTGGCTGTGTCCACCTGGGGGCAAACAGAAAGGGCTGGTTTCTCTTCAGGGCCTGGGGCCAAATGCCAAGCAGGCAGGTTTCCAGGCTGAGCCAGAGGACCTATTGCTTTAAGTAGGGAAAGTGAGCACATACATGCTGCACAGGACCAGTGGCAAGGACCCCCTGATGCTCTCTAAATCAGTACCTGAGACAGCAGGTCCTGGCAGA
>NW_026660919.1:0-2940 GCF_009828535.3 Hylobates moloch | reverse complement strand
TCACCTTAGAATACTTTAACTTTGCACCCCCATAACAATCAAGTATACTATTGTGTGGTATTTCACACATTTTGATTTTATTGATCATTTCTATGCATATTTCACAACTCTCTTAAAAATGCTTGTGTCTTAATAATATTGCTTCTAAATTATGTTGCTCAAAATAGTTTTGTGATAAGCACTTTTTCAATAATCATTTACTGGACCCCCAGGAGAAGGGAAAGAAAGAACAAATAACTGACTTAGCAATCTTTTCCGTTTCCATGATGATGGCAAATTATCTAAAATTGGGTCTGAAATCTCACTTTTATAAGCACAGAACAGAATAATTTATTTGATTTACTTTGCAATAAGCTTCGATTTCACAACATAAGCAACAAAAAATAACAAATATTTATTTCAGGATGCTATATTTTATTATGTACTTTGGACAGGTGGGACTCTGATTATATAATGTTTTCCAATTAATGGAAGAGGCTGAAGGATATATTTCTGAATTTGTAGCAACCCTTTTTGTGAATAAGCTTCTGTAAAACTTAAGATTCTCTAAAATGTTACAAGAAAAATTTGATATATATTGGTGTATACATGCTGTATTGCCCTCTGATTTAGCCATGTAGCCTGAAGTTTTCCAAATTTGAAAAATTATTTTTTCAAAGTTATAGAATTTATTAGAATTTGTACTTCAAAAAATAGCTAATTTTTAAATGAATTTTCAATAATCTAGATGGTTAAAAAATTCTATGCTACCACAAAATTTCAAAGTTATGCAGCTTTCTCACAGAGTTTGACAAAGTAGGATGAATTGAATTTTTCTGTCTTTATAAATGAAGAAAATGAGAAATCAGAGGTTACTTACTTGACCAAAGTTTTGCCACAAGCAAGAGAACTAGAATTTAGACCTAATTTTTAAGCTATTATTCTGCTTTAATCTTATTTTGTTCCAAGTTTTTGATGCCTTCATCACTCAAATATTACTGAAAAGAAAAATGTTCAGGTTTTATGATGTTGTTCAGAGATCTCTGAGAGAGATGATACCTCATTATTATATTTTGTTATATAACACGATGATTTTCTTTTCTTTCATGGTACAAAGAACATGATTTAACCATAAAATTCTAACAAGTGTTTTACTTTTAAAGCCTGAAATCTAAAAATGTATATTGTTCTTAGTTATTTAGTGGTCATAATCACACCTAATTGTTTATGTCCTAAACATTAGAAATATAGGGATACACAACTTTGATGAAGAAACAAAGTAAAATTGTATTTTATTCTAAGAAGACCTTTTAAATATTCTCCATTAAAAGTTTTGAATTTATTGTCAAAATTTCTCAAAGAACAAATAGGAGGATTAAAAATGTTTTGGCCAAAGATATTTAATTAGCAAGAAATAAGAGTTCAAAAATAAATTATTTATTGAGGTTAATTTCATATTCATGAGAATAGTTTCCAAAAGCATATTTCCTGAAAACATGCAACTAGATATAAGACAGGCTTTTGGTCTTTAAATGCTACAAGAATAATAAAAAGTAAAAATGGCCTTCAGTTTCATATATAATTGGATATGTTTTCCTCCAGAATTGGCATTTCAGCTGAAGAGAATGTGTGCTTCAAACTTGGAAATAAATAATGCATTTACTTATTTGATTAAAGATTGCACAGTGAATTTAATAAAGACATTATAGTCTTGTAATGTAATATAAACTCAATCTTCTACTTACAAACAACTTTAAGACAGAATTTAGGAGGGATGTCCTTTGGAAAATTATCTTTCCTTCCCCCAGAGATGATTCAAATAAACAATACATACTGTTTGGAACATTTCATTTTATCTGGAACTAACCCTCTGTTGGCATGTCTTCTTCATCACTGAAAATGTAAGAAAGCACAGCCTCATCATGAGAATGCTGGGTATCCACGTCACACAACTTAAAAATCATAATGAGTTGCAGGTTTCATTGTCAAGAATTACCCTGTGCTTCAAAAATGTGCTTGCTCCTTATGAAGCAATATAAACCTTGTTTTTAATCTTGCGAACTGTATATTCTATTGGATATGTCTATTAAAGACCGAATTATGAGTGAACAATAAATGTCTTTCCTGAGAAAGGTGCATTTTCTGTTGCACTTAGACTTGAAGGTGGTGTAGAAGGTACTTGGCCAAAATTGGGGCAAAGAATGGTTCCTGTGAAGAAGCAACAGTGAGAGTCTGGTTATCTACATATAAAAGAATAAAACTGGACCCTTATCTTAGACTGTACACAAAACCAACTCAAGGTGGATTAAAGGCCTACGTGTAAGACCTGAAAGTACAAAGTTCCCAGAAGAAAACACAGAGAAAACAACTCCTTGATATGGGCCTTGACAATGGTTTTTGGCTATCACACCAAAAGCTCAGGCAACAAAAGCAAAAATAAACAAGTGAGACTGCATCAAAATGCAGTGCATAAAAAGCTTCTGCACAGCAAACATTCAACAAAATGAAAAGACAGCCTGCAGAATGGGAGAGAATCTTTACAAACCATATGTCAGATAGGGGTTGACATGTGAAATAAAAATCTCACACAACTCAATGTCAAAAAACAATCCGACTGATAAATAGCCAAAGTATCTGAAAAGACGTTATTTAAAAAAGACATAGGAAGGGCAACAAGTGTATGAAAAGGTGCTCAACATCATTAATCAGAAAAATGTTAATCAAAACAAATATATCATTTCACAACTGTTAGGATGGTTATTATATAAAAAAGAGAGAAGTGTGATGAGGGTGTGGAAAAAGGAAACCCATGTTCACTGCTGGTGGGAATGTAAACTGATACATCCATTTTGGGAAACGGTATGAGGGTTCCTCAAAAATTTAAAATAGAGTTACTGTATGACTCCACAATCCCCCTGCTGGGTATACACCCAAAGGAACTGAAATCAGTGTATGAAAGAT
>NW_026660918.1:0-2941 GCF_009828535.3 Hylobates moloch | reverse complement strand
CCTAGGCCTCTGGGGTGCTGGGATTGCAGGCGTGAGCCACCGTGCCCAGCCTACTGTATTAATCAGAATGGAAAACATTGGCCTGGCATGGTGGCTCACGCTTGTAGTCTCAAAGTAATAGATCTACCTGGCGTGGTGGCTCATGCTTGTGATCCCAAGACTTTGGACAGCCGAGCCCTGTGAATGAATGCAGCATAGGAGCTGCAGACTGGCCTGGGCAACGTGGTGAAACTGGTCTCTCTCTTTTTTTTTTTTAGGGCAGAATTTGGCTCTTGTCGCCCAGGCTGGAATGCACTGGCACGGTCTCAGCCCGCTGTGGCCTCCACCTCGCGGGTTTGGGTAGTTCATCTTCCTCAGCCTCCCGAGTGGCTGGGATTCCAGGTGTGAGCCATGATGCCCAGCTAATTTTTTTTTTTCTTTGGGTTGAGATGGGGTTTCTCCATGTTGTTCCAGATGGCCTAGAGCTCCCGACCTCTGGTGATCTGCCTGCCTGGGCCTCCCGGGATGCTGGGATTACAGTCGTGAGCCACCGCAGCCGGCCCACTTTATTAATCAGAATGGAAAACATTGGCCTGGCATGGTGGCTCACGCTTGTAGTCTCAGGACCTTGGACGGCCAAGTGCGGGGGATTCCTTGAGCCTAGGAGTCGCATACTGGCCTGGGCAACATGGTGAAATCAGTCTCTCTCTCTCTGTTTTTTCTTTTAGGGCGGAATTTCGCTCTTGTTGCCCTGGTGGGAATGCAGTGGCCCAGTCTCAGCCCACCATGGCCTCTGCCACCCTAGTTTGGATGGTTCTCCCTAAGCCTCCGCAGTGGCTGGGATTGCAGGTGTGAGCCATGATACCTGGCTAATTTTTTTTTTTTTTTTGGCGGGGGTAGAGACTGGGTTTCTCCATGTTGGTCCGGCTGGCCTAGAGCTCCCGACATCTGGTGATCCACCCGCCTGGGCCTCCCGGGGTGCTGGGACTGCAGGCGTGAGCCACCGCGCCCGGCCCAGTTTATTAATCAGAACGGAATATATTGGCCCGTTGTGGTGGCTCACGCTTGTAGTCTCAGGATCCTGGATGTCCGAGCGCGGGGGATCACTGGAGCCTAGGAGCTCCAGACTGGTCTGGGCCACATGGTGAAACCAGTCTCTCTCTCTTTCTCTCTCTCTTTTTTTTTTTTAGGGCGGAATTTTGCTCTTGTTGCCCAGGGTGGAATGCAGTGGCGCGGTCTCGGCCCGCCGTGGCCTCCACCTCCCGGGTTTGGGTGGTTCTCCTCCCTCAGCCTGCTGAGTGGCTGCGATTGCAGGTATGAGGATAATGCCCGGCTAATTTTTTTTTTGGGGGGGGTAGAGACGGGGTTTCTCCATGTTGGTCCGGCTGGCCTGGAGCTCCCGACCTCTGGTGATCTGCCCGCCTAGGCCTCCGGGGTGCTGGGGTTGCAGGCGTGAGCCACCATGCCCGACCCACTTTATTAATCAGAAAGTAATAGATCGGCCTGGCGTGGTGGCTCACGCTTGTGATTCCAAGACTTTGGACAGCCGAGCGTGGTGGATTACTGGAACCTGGGAGTTCGAAACTGGCATGGGCAACATGGTGAAACCATGTCCCTCTTTCTCTCTCTCTCTTTTATTTTTCCTAGGGTAGAATTTCGCTGTTGTTGACCAGGCTGGAATGCAGTGGCTTGGTCTCGGCGTGCCGTGGCCTCCGCCTCCCGGGTTTGGCTGGTTCTCCTACCTCAGCCTCCCGAGTGCCTGGAATTGCAGACGTGAACCATAATGCCCGGCTAATTTTTTTTTTTTTTTTTTTTTTTTTTTTTGTAGAGACGGGGTTTCTCCATGTTGGTCCGGCAGGCCTGCAACTCCGGACCTCAGGTGATCTGTCCAACCATGCCTCCCGGGCCCCTAGGATTGCAGCCGTGAGCCACCGTGCCAGGCCCAATTGATTAATCAGAAAGGAATAGATCAGCCTGGTGTGGTGGCTCACGCTTGTAGTCCCAGGACCTTCCACGGCCCAGTGCGGTGGATCACTGGAGGCTAGTAGGAGTTCCAGACTGGCCTGGGCAACATGGTGAAACCTGTCTCTCTCTCTCTCTTTTTTTCTTAGGGCAGAATTTCGCTGTTGTTGCACTGGATGGAATGCAGTGGTGCGGTCTTGGCCCGCCGTGGCCTCCACCTCCCGGGTTTGGGTAGTTCTCCTGACTCAGCCTCCTGAGTGGCTGGGATTGCAGGTGTGAGCCTTAATGCCCTGCTAATTTTTTTTGTGTGTGTGCGTGTGTAGAGACGGGGTTTCTCCATGTTGATCCAGCTGGCCTGGAGCTCCCGACCTCCGGTGCTGGGATTGCAGGCATGAGCAACCGCACCCGCCCCACTTTATTAATCAGAAAGAAATAGATCGGCCTGGCATGGTGGCTCACGCTTGTGATCCCAAGCCTTTGGGCAGCTGAGCGCGGTGGATCACTGCAGCCTAGGAGTTGCAGACTGGCCTGGGCAACATGGTGAAACCGGTCTCTCTCTCTCTCTCTCTCTGTTTTTTATTTTAGGGCGGAATTTCGCTCTTGTTGCCCTGGCTGGAATGCAGTGGCCCAGTCTCGGCCCACCATGGCCTCTGCCTCCCTAGTTTTGATGGTTCTCCTCCCTAAGCCTCCTCAGTGGCTGGGATTGCAGGTGTGAGCTGTAATGCCTGGCTAATTTTTTTCTTTTTTTTGGGTAGAGACGGGGTTTCTCCATGTTGGTCTGGCTGGCCTAGAGCTCTCGACATCTGGTGATCCGCCCGCCTGGGCCTCCTGGGGTGCTGGGATTGCAGGTGTGAGACACTGCACCCAGCCCAATTTATTAAACAGAAAGGAATAGATCGGCCCAGCGTGGTGGCTCACGCTTTTAGTCTCAGGATCGTGGACAGCCGAGCACGGTGGATCACTGGGGCCTAGGAGTTCCAGACTGGCCTGGGCAACATGG
>NW_026660917.1:0-2941 GCF_009828535.3 Hylobates moloch | reverse complement strand
GGATAGCTCCTCTCTGCAGCCGGTTGTCCCGACGTCTGCTCAGCTCTGGCTGAGCCCAAGGTTGGTTTGTTTGCTTTTTTTTGAGACAGTCTCACTCTTTTCACCCAGGCTGGAGTGCAATGGCGTGATCTCACTGCAACCTCTGTCTCCTGGGTTCAAGGGATTCTCCTGCCTCGACCTCCTAAGTAGCTGGGATTACAGGCACCCACCACCACGCTCGGCTAATTTTTCTGTATTTTTAGTAGAGATGGGGTCTCACCATGTTGGCCAGGTTGGTCTCAAACTCCTGACCTCAGGTGATCTGCCTGCCTTAGCCTCCCAAAGTGCTGGGATTACAGGCATGAGCCACTACACCCAGACCCAAAGTTTTTATGAGCCTCAGAGGGGAGGAAGTACATGTTGATATGTCCATGGGTGGCCATGGGCAGGCCTGGAAAAGGTACCGTAAGTTCCCACTCCTGTCCACGGGACTGGCAGCCCCAGCCCCAGACTTCAGGCACTCCCTGGCCTGAAGGTGGGGCCTCACTGGGAACCTGCGCCCTTCTGCCCAGGAAGCTGTCTGCCTCCCACTGCCATTCATAGTGCCCTGTAGGTGCCAAGGGGCACGGGCAGGCCACTGCTGAGCTGCCTTCAGCCCCTTTTGGCTTCCCTCCTATGCTTGTTGGTGCCCAAAGTCCAAAGGGGGCCAAGGAGGCAAGAGGCTGGCGTGTCAGCACTGCCCCGAATGTGTGTACACCTGGCCTGGCTGCAACAGTACCTGGGCTTGGCCCCAGCTTTGCTCCAAGATCAGAGCTGGTGCCGACAGCAGGGAGAAGCCAGGCAGCGGGAGTAGACACCTCTGAGCCTGCGAGGGCTGGGGCAGCCTTCCTGGGCCCCACAAGAGTGCACAGATGCCTGGGTCCGCAGTCACGGTTTGGGAGGCCATAACTGCACTCGGAAGAGCGGGACTCCTGCTTGCTCCGTGGAGCAGGAGGCCTAGATCCACAGCCATGACTTGGGCACCGCCCCAACTCGGAAGCGGCAGGGCTCCCACTTGTCCCTGGCTCTGACTGGCTCTGGCCACGCCTCCCTGCTGCAGCCAGAGTGATGGCAGCGGCCAATCCAGATGGCCCACTGCTGCCATCAACATTACACGATTTCATTTATATGAAATGACTCGAATAGACAAATCATAGGATGGAAAGATGATTAGTGGGTGCTAAGGGCTGGGAGATGGCAGTATGGGGAGTGACTACTTATGGGTAAGGAGTTTCCTTTTGGGATGGTAAAAATGTTCAGGAATTAAATAGTGGTAACAGTTGTACAACTTTGTGAATATGCTAAAAACCATTACATTATCTACTTTAAAAGTGAATAGGCCGGGTGCGGTGGCTCAAGCCTGTAATCCCAGCACTTTGGGAGGCTGAGGCGGGTGGATCACGAGGTCAGGAGATGGAGACGATCCTGGCTAACACAGTGAAACCCCATCTCTACTAAAAAAAAAAAAAATTAGCTGGGCGTGGTGGCGGGTGCCTGCAGTCCCAGCTACTGGGGAGGCTGAGGCAAGAGAATGGCATGAACCCAGGAGGCGGGGATTGCAGTGAGCAGAGATCACGCCACTGTACTCCAGGGTGACAGAGCGAGACGAGGTCTCAAAAAAAAAAAGAGTGAATATTATAATACATGAATTATATTTTTTAATTATTAAAAAAGAGTCACAAGAAAACTTTTATGACTGCTCAGACTTGCTTGGATCCTGCTATTATACTTTAAAAAAAAAATTCAGAGATGAAGTCCAGGCACAGTGGCTCACGCCTGTAATCTCAGCACTTTGGGAGGCAGAGGCAGGTGGATCACCTAAGGCCAGGTGTTCGAGACTAGCCTAGTCAACATGGTGAAACCCTGTCTCTACTAAAAATACAAAAATTAGCCGGGCATGAGGCCAGGTGCGGTGGCTCACGCCTGTAATCCTAGCACTTTGGAAGGTCGAGGCAGGCGGACTGGCTGAGCTCAGTTCAAAACCAGCCTGAGCAACACAGTGAGACCCCATCTCTACTAAAAAAATACAAAAAAATTAGCCAGGTGTGGTGGTGGGTGCCTGTAGTCCCAGCTACTCGGGAGGCTGAGGCAGAATTACTTGAATCGAGAAGGCGGAGGTTGCAGTGAGCTGAGGTCACACTATTGCACTCCAGCCTGGGCGACGGAGCAAGACTCCGTCTCCAAAAAAAAACAAATTAGCTGGGCATGGTGGTGCATGCCTGTTATCCCAGCTACTCAGGAGGCTGAGGCAGGAGAATCACTTGAACCCGGGAGGCAGAGGTTGCAGTGAGCCGAGATCATGCCACTGCACTCCAGCCTGGGCAACAGAGCAAGACTCCATCTCAAAAAAAAAGAAAAGAAGAAAAGAAGTAAATACTTGCCCTCATAACACAAGTGCTGGATGATACTTCTAAGCCAGAGCTGAGCTCCATTAAACTCAACTCCCTAACTAGATTCTCTCGAGCTTAACCATATTTTACAATCTTGTGGTCACCATCTAAAATGTTTGTTTGTTTGTCCGACCTGATTTGATTAATTTTTTTTTTTCCCTGAGATGAAGTTTCACTCTTGTTGCCCAGGCTGGAGTGCAATAGCGCGATCTCAGCTCACCGCAACTTCCTCCTCCCGCGTTCAAGTGATTCTCCTGCCTCAGCCTCCCGAGTAGCTGGGATTACACACATGCGCCACCACACCCAGCTAATTTTGTATTTTTAGTAGAGATGAGGTTTCTCCATGTTGGTCAGGCTGGTCTCAAATTCCCAACCTCAGGAGATCCCGCTGCCTCAGCCTCCCAAAGTGCTGGGAGTACAGGCGTGAGCCACTGCGCCCAGCCTAGATTTATTTAATTTTATTTATTTATTTAGAGACAGATAGTTTAGATAGATAGATAGATAGATAGATAGATAGATAGATAGATAGATAG
>NW_026660916.1:0-2941 GCF_009828535.3 Hylobates moloch | reverse complement strand
GGATAGCTCCTCTCTGCAGCCGGTTGTCCCGACGTCTGCTCAGCTCTGGCTGAGCCCAAGGTTGGTTTGTTTGCTTTTTTTTGAGACAGTCTCACTCTTTTCACCCAGGCTGGAGTGCAATGGCGTGATCTCACTGCAACCTCTGTCTCCTGGGTTCAAGGGATTCTCCTGCCTCGACCTCCTAAGTAGCTGGGATTACAGGCACCCACCACCACGCTCGGCTAATTTTTCTGTATTTTTAGTAGAGATGGGGTCTCACCATGTTGGCCAGGTTGGTCTCAAACTCCTGACCTCAGGTGATCTGCCTGCCTTAGCCTCCCAAAGTGCTGGGATTACAGGCATGAGCCACTACACCCAGACCCAAAGTTTTTATGAGCCTCAGAGGGGAGGAAGTACATGTTGATATGTCCATGGGTGGCCATGGGCAGGCCTGGAAAAGGTACCGTAAGTTCCCACTCCTGTCCACGGGACTGGCAGCCCCAGCCCCAGACTTCAGGCACTCCCTGGCCTGAAGGTGGGGCCTCACTGGGAACCTGCGCCCTTCTGCCCAGGAAGCTGTCTGCCTCCCACTGCCATTCATAGTGCCCTGTAGGTGCCAAGGGGCACGGGCAGGCCACTGCTGAGCTGCCTTCAGCCCCTTTTGGCTTCCCTCCTATGCTTGTTGGTGCCCAAAGTCCAAAGGGGGCCAAGGAGGCAAGAGGCTGGCGTGTCAGCACTGCCCCGAATGTGTGTACACCTGGCCTGGCTGCAACAGTACCTGGGCTTGGCCCCAGCTTTGCTCCAAGATCAGAGCTGGTGCCGACAGCAGGGAGAAGCCAGGCAGCGGGAGTAGACACCTCTGAGCCTGCGAGGGCTGGGGCAGCCTTCCTGGGCCCCACAAGAGTGCACAGATGCCTGGGTCCGCAGTCACGGTTTGGGAGGCCATAACTGCACTCGGAAGAGCGGGACTCCTGCTTGCTCCGTGGAGCAGGAGGCCTAGATCCACAGCCATGACTTGGGCACCGCCCCAACTCGGAAGCGGCAGGGCTCCCACTTGTCCCTGGCTCTGACTGGCTCTGGCCACGCCTCCCTGCTGCAGCCAGAGTGATGGCAGCGGCCAATCCAGATGGCCCACTGCTGCCATCAACATTACACGATTTCATTTATATGAAATGACTCGAATAGACAAATCATAGGATGGAAAGATGATTAGTGGGTGCTAAGGGCTGGGAGATGGCAGTATGGGGAGTGACTACTTATGGGTAAGGAGTTTCCTTTTGGGATGGTAAAAATGTTCAGGAATTAAATAGTGGTAACAGTTGTACAACTTTGTGAATATGCTAAAAACCATTACATTATCTACTTTAAAAGTGAATAGGCCAGGTGCGGTGGCTCAAGCCTGTAATCCCAGCACTTTGGGAGGCTGAGGCGGGTGGATCACGAGGTCAGGAGATGGAGACGATCCTGGCTAACACAGTGAAACCCCATCTCTACTAAAAAAAAAAAAAATTAGCTGGGCGTGGTGGCGGGTGCCTGCAGTCCCAGCTACTGGGGAGGCTGAGGCAAGAGAATGGCATGAACCCAGGAGGCGGGGATTGCAGTGAGCAGAGATCACGCCACTGTACTCCAGGGTGACAGAGCGAGACGAGGTCTCAAAAAAAAAAAGAGTGAATATTATAATACATGAATTATATTTTTTAATTATTAAAAAAGAGTCACAAGAAAACTTTTATGACTGCTCAGACTTGCTTGGATCCTGCTATTATACTTTAAAAAAAAAATTCAGAGATGAAGTCCAGGCACAGTGGCTCACGCCTGTAATCCCAGCACTTTGGGAGGCAGAGGCAGGTGGATCACCTAAGGCCAGGTGTTCGAGACTAGCCTAGTCAACATGGTGAAACCCTGTCTCTACTAAAAATACAAAAATTAGCCGGGCATGAGGCCAGGTGCGGTGGCTCACGCCTGTAATCCTAGCACTTTGGAAGGTCGAGGCAGGCGGACTGGCTGAGCTCAGTTCAAAACCAGCCTGAGCAACACAGTGAGACCCCATCTCTACTAAAAAAATACAAAAAAATTAGCCAGGTGTGGTGGTGGGTGCCTGTAGTCCCAGCTACTCGGGAGGCTGAGGCAGAATTACTTGAATCGAGAAGGCGGAGGTTGCAGTGAGCTGAGGTCACACTATTGCACTCCAGCCTGGGCGACGGAGCAAGACTCCGTCTCCAAAAAAAAACAAATTAGCTGGGCATGGTGGTGCATGCCTGTTATCCCAGCTACTCAGGAGGCTGAGGCAGGAGAATCACTTGAACCCGGGAGGCAGAGGTTGCAGTGAGCCGAGATCATGCCACTGCACTCCAGCCTGGGCAACAGAGCAAGACTCCATCTCAAAAAAAAAGAAAAGAAGAAAAGAAGTAAATACTTGCCCTCATAACACAAGTGCTGGATGATACTTCTAAGCCAGAGCTGAGCTCCATTAAACTCAACTCCCTAACTAGATTCTCTCGAGCTTAACCATATTTTACAATCTTGTGGTCACCATCTAAAATGTTTGTTTGTTTGTCCGACCTGATTTGATTAATTTTTTTTTTTCCCTGAGATGAAGTTTCACTCTTGTTGCCCAGGCTGGAGTGCAATAGCGCGATCTCAGCTCACCGCAACTTCCTCCTCCCGCGTTCAAGTGATTCTCCTGCCTCAGCCTCCCGAGTAGCTGGGATTACACACATGCGCCACCACACCCAGCTAATTTTGTATTTTTAGTAGAGATGAGGTTTCTCCATGTTGGTCAGGCTGGTCTCAAATTCCCAACCTCAGGAGATCCCGCTGCCTCAGCCTCCCAAAGTGCTGGGAGTACAGGCGTGAGCCACTGCGCCCAGCCTAGATTTATTTAATTTTATTTATTTATTTAGAGACAGATAGTTTAGATAGATAGATAGATAGATAGATAGATAGATAGATAGATAGATAG
>NW_026660915.1:0-2941 GCF_009828535.3 Hylobates moloch | reverse complement strand
CCCTCCTCACTAGGACCTGCCCCCTCCTCACTGGGACCTGCCCCCTCACTGTGATTTGCTTTCTCCTTGTCTCTTCTCCTGAGCACTCCATTTCAGCTGTGGGCTCTCTCTCTCTCTCTCTCTCTCTCTCTGGGTCAGCTCAGTCCTACCCTTGCTCTCTGTTACCGTCTCTGCATGCATCCCCTCTCAGTGTCTTTTTGCTCATCCTGCCTTGCCCACCAGGCCTCTGATGCTGGAGCTCCAGCACGGTGACCGGGTGTTCTGTCCTCCGCAGCAGCTCCCTGCGTGCTTCCATTTCACACTGTTGTCTTCATATTCCCAACTTTACACCATCGTCCTGACCTCTCCCTGCAGCTCACTTCATGGCTCTCACCACCCACTCCGGACTTTTCCCTTTTCCATGCTCAAGCAGGACTCCCCCATCTCTTCTTCCCCAGGCCGGTTTCTCCCCAACTGTCTCTGGGTCTCAATGGGTGACATTGGCAGACCCCAGCAGTCACCCCACAGTGCAAGCCAACTACTGCCAGGCCCCTCAGATCTGCTACTGGCCGCAAGCCCAGGGACCAGCCCCGCAGACCCCAACTGTGGGCCTGGGTGCAGGCACTCCTTCGCCCACTTGGCCCGGCACCCCCCGCTGTCCTCCCGACACCTCGCCCCGGACCCTTCATCCACAGCCCAAGCCGAATCTTAGGAAAGTAGACCAGCTCACGGTGCTCCTCTGCTGGGAACTTCCTCATGGCGTCCCGGTATGTCTGCAAGGACAGTCGCACTCTGCAGCCCGGTCAGCACCAGGACCCCCAAGACTGCCTAGCCCTGTGCTCCCCACCCCCCCGGCATCAGGCTCATTCTGATCCCAGAACCCCACCCCTCTACTCTCCTGGACCAGGCTGCTCCCTGCCACTCCCCATCTCCCCGTGGCTCCTTCTGTTCAGAATTCAATAAGCAGGTGAGTGCTGACCCCCTCTGCTTCCCCCTCCAGCCCATGCTTTGCCCTGCGGTTCCTCACGGACTCCTCACTATCTGAGCATGACTGCTCATCTCACTGCTTCTTCCTCATCTCTCCACCAGGATCTAACTCCATGAAGCCGAGCGCCTGGCACACCTGGCTCAGCACTGAGGACACAGTCCAGCCCACGAAGGCATTTGCTGAACGAATGACCAAGCTGTAGCGACTATTGGTGATAACTGGGCCAACCCGAGGGCCCTTCTGAACCATCTTCTTACAACATGTGTTCACACAGAGCTATGGATGGACACCTCCAGCCTGATTTATTTCACCGCTAACAAACATCACAGGCATGTGGATTAGGGGAGCTCATTGGCTATTCTGCATATTTGAGGTATGTACACATGGACAACTCAAATGGCTGAAAAGAATTTCAGCTAGGCAGAAACCTTACTTTTTGGAGTGTATCTCAGAGCCCAAATTTACTAATTTTTGGAATGCAATATTTTTATGCCAATAGGTAGATAAATGAGACATACAATTTTATATAATTTTATGACTCTAACATTTCATTCTTATTAATGGTTTAAGTTGAATTTGTTTTTCTATAAGCAATGATCACAGAAAAATAATCCAAAAGCATTTCTTTATCTACCTTTTTATAAAAAGAAAAGGAATCCAACCATAATATTAATAATGGTATTTTTGGGGGATGGAATTATGGGCAGAGATTAAATTTCAGATGTAGTTAATTCATGTTAAGGTAGCATTTTTCACGCAAAAAACAAATATTAATTTAAAATAATCCACTGGTTTCTAAGTTTCATCAACTTAATTTTACATCAACTTTACATTCCACACTCTACATATAACAGGAAAGTAAGGTCACTTAAGACTTTTCCTAAATAATTCTTAAAAGTCTTTGAGGAATTCCCTTACGGTTCTCATTTATGTCAGCCATGTTCATGGCACTGAGTGGGGTCACTCTTCCTGTCTGTTAACAAGTCCCATGGAGAAGGCGGATCAGTCACAATGAGAGTGGATAAGGCAAAAATAGAGTCACAGTGGAGGCCCGGGGGGGAGAGCCAGCGCCTGCGGGGAGTGGGGTGATGGCCAGAGGGTCCTTTACCCCGCGAAGGGGGGTTTGTGCACATTCTCAGAGTGTTCTTAACTCTAGGGGTACAGAGCTGGAGTGGGGAACACACCACTGATGAGGCGCAGGTTTGGGTCACACCATAAAGACTCCATGCAAAGCTAAAGGGTGTGAGTGTCACCCTGGTGGCCACAGGAGGCATGGAGAAGGGTCAGGGACACATCATGGGCATCATGGGGTCTGTGGGTTGAGAAAGAGGGGCCAGAGCGACCCGGGCCTCTGTTACAAGAACCCAGACAAGGTGCCAAGGGCCTCGGGGTGAGTGGGATGGAAGTGGGGGGACCAGGATGCAAACAGGCAGATGCAGGCATGGAGTCAGGACGGCTCTAGGACCACCGACTGGATCTATGTAAGCTGCCTACGAGCACCTAGAGGTTCCCACTGAAAGATGCTTCCAGAGCATTCCTGGCCAAAGCCCGAGGAGAGAGAAACCGCAGCTAAGGAATCAGAATCTCTTCAAGCAACCACATTTGCCAAATTGTAACTGTAAAATACACCCGGTCATTTCTGGACAGATGTGGACGACCCCCGAGCAAAGCTCTGCCCAGTGGACGGGCTGCAGGGTAAGACGCTGCCCAGTGGACGGGCTGCAGGGTAAGACGCTGCCCAGTGGACGGGCTGCAGGGTAAGACGTTGCCCAGTGGACGGGCTGCAGGGTAAGACGCTGCCCAGTGGACGGGCTGCAGGGTAAGACGCTGCCCAGTGGACGGGCTGCAGGGTAAGACGCTGCCCAGTGGACGGGCTGCAGGGTAAGACGCTGCCCAGTGGACGGGCTGCAGGGTAAGACGCTGCCCAGTGGACGGGCTGCAGGGTAAGACGCTGCCCAGTGGACGGGCTGCAGG
>NW_026660914.1:0-2941 GCF_009828535.3 Hylobates moloch | reverse complement strand
TGAAGGACTGGATTTTCCAAAGTCCAAGGAAGAGTAGGGCAAGGGCCTGGAGGTGGAGCTGGACTTGGCAGTGGGCGTGCAAGCCCATTGGGCAACATATGTTATGGAGCACAAAGTCCCTTCTGCTGACACCAGAAGGAAAGGCCTTGGGAATGGAAGACGAGTCAGAGTCCTGAGTGCCGTTTAAATCAGGAAATCAAGGATGAAGGGGGTGCAGTGACCCGGTTCAAACCTTTTGCACTGTGGGTCCTCGGGCCTCACTGCTCACCGGCATGGACCATCATCTGTAAAATGGGATGTTAACTGGGGCCTATGGGCAATTTTGGTGACTCTTGCAAGGTCATACCTGGGTGACGCATCCAAACTGAGTTCCTCCATCCTAGAAGGTGTGAACCCCACCCCCGCCCCAGGATCAGGAGGCCGGGTCTCCTCCTTCCACCTGCTCACTCCTGGTAGCCCCGGGGGTCGCCCAAGGCTCACTTGGGACTAGGACCTGCAGTCTGGGGGGACCCTGGCTTGACGGAGGCCCTGACCCTCCCTCTGCAGTTGCGGCGGCGCTTCGGGGACGTGTTCAGCCTGCAGCTGGCCTGGACGCCGGTGGTCGTGCTCAATGGGCTGGCGGCCGTGCGCGAGGCGATGGTGACCCACGGCGAGGACACCGCCGACCGCCCGCCTGCGCCCATCTACCAGGTCCTGGGCTTCGGGCCGCGTTCCCAAGGCAAGCGGCGGTGGGGACAGACAGAGACCTCGTTTCCGTGGGCCCCGGGTGGGCGGTGACCGTAGTCCAAGCTGGGCCGAGAGGGCGTGGGGTCGTGGACGTGAAACAGGCCAGCGAGTGGGCTGAGGACAGTGGGCCAGGAAACCACCTGCACTGGGGAGGTGTGAGCGTGGGGACGAGGGCGGGGCTTGTGCCGAGTGGGCAGGGCCACTGCCGAGACCTGCCAGGAGCCCAGTGGGTGAGGCTGGCGCATTTCCCAGCTGGAATCGGGTGTCGAAGTGGGGGGCAGGGACCGCACCTGTGCTGTGGGCTCAGTATGGGTGGCGCGGGGCACGCGGGATCTTCCCTGAGTGGAAAGGCGGTCAGGGTGGGCAGAGACGAGGTGGGGCAAAGCCCTGCCCCAGCCAGGGGAGCAAGGTGGGTGCACAAAGAGTGGGCCCTGTGCCCAGTTGGACAGGGCCAGGGACTGCGGGAGACCAGGGGGAGCATAGGGTTGGAGTGGGTGGCGGAGGGTGGGGCCAATGCCTTCATGGCCACGCGCACGTGTCCGTCCCGCCCCCAGGGGTGTTCCTGGCGCGCTATGGGCCCGCGTGGCGCGAGCAGAGGCGCTTCTCTGTGTCCACCTTGCGCAACTTGGGCCTGGGCAAGAAGTCGCTGGAACAGTGGGTGACCGAGGAGGCCGCCTGCCTCTGTGCTGCCTTCGCCGACCACTCCGGTGGGTGATGGGCAGAGGGGCACAAAGTGGGAACTGGGAAGGTTGGGGACGGGGAAGGAGACCCTTGAACCGAATCTCCCGCCCCCAGGACGGCCCTTTCGCCCCAACGGCCTCCTGTATAAAGCGGTGAGCAACATGATCGCCTCCCTCACCTGTGGGCGCCGCTTCGAGTACGACGACCCTCGCTTCCTCAAGCTGCTGGACCTAGCTCAGGAGGGATTGAAGGAGGAGACGGGCTTCCTGCGCGAGGTGCGGAGCGAGGGGTCTCTGCAGGGCGAGCTCCTGGGAGATGCCGGGGTTGCAGTGGGGCCTCCGAGAAGCAGGGTTTGCATAGAGGGATTTGGGAAAGGACATTCCAGGAGAGCTCACTGCAAGAAGGGCCTGGAGGAGGAGGGGACATCTCAGATACGGTCGTGGGAGAGGTATGCCCGGGTCAGGGGGCACCAACAGAGCCCAAGGACCCTGTGCCTCCTGTCCACATTGGAGATTTTGATTTTAGGTTTCTCCTCTGGGCAAGGAGAGGGTGGAGGCTGGCACTTGGGGAGGGACTTGCGGAGGTCAGTAGTAAAGACAGGCAGGCCCTGGGTCTTCCCTGGAGGCGGCTGGGGCCTGAGACTGGTCCAGGTGAACGCAGAGCACAGGAGGGATTGAGACCCCGTTCTGTGTCTGGTGTAGGTGCTGAATGCTGTCCCCGTCCTCCTGCGCATCCCTGGGGTGGCTGGCAAGGTCCTACGTTCCCAAAAGGCTTTCCTGACCCAGCTGGATGAGCTGCTGACCGAGCACAGAATGACCTGGGACCCAGCCCAGCCACCCCGAGACCTGACTGACGCCTTCCTGGCAGAGATGGAGAAGGTGAAAGCGGCTACCACGGTGGGGGGCAAGGGTGGTGGGTTGAGCATCCCGGGAGGAATGAGGCGAGGCTGGGCAAAAGGTTGGGCCAGTGCATCACCTGGCGAGCCGCATCTGGGCTGACAGGTGCAGAATGGGAGGTCATTTGGGAGCTACCCCGCTCTGTCCCCTGAGTACCCTCTCGGCCCTGCTCAGGCCAAGGGGAACCCTGAGAGCAGCTTCAATGATGAGAACCTGCGCATAGTGGTGGCTGACCTGTTCTCGGCTGGGATGGTGACCACCTCAACCACGCTGGCCTGGGGCCTCCTGCTCATGATCCTACACCCGGATGTGCAGCGTGAGCCCAGCTGGGGCACAGTGCAGGGGCTGAGGGAGGAAGGGTACAGGAGGCGGCCCCTGAGCTTAGCTGGGACACCCGGGGCTCCAAGCATAGGCTTAGCCAGGCTCCTGTGAGCCTAACCTCCTCCAACACAGGAGGCAGGAGAGTGTCAGGGCTGGTCCCCTGGGTGCTGACCCATTGTGGGGACGCATGTCTGTCCAGGCCGTGTCCAACAGGAGATCGACGACGTGATAGGGCAGGTGCGGCGACCAGAGATGGGTGACCAGGCTCGCATGCCCTACACCACTGCCGTGATTCACGAGGTGCAGCGCTTTGGGGA
>NW_026660913.1:0-2942 GCF_009828535.3 Hylobates moloch | reverse complement strand
TACTCATCCATCCATCCATCCACCCACCCACCCATTCACCCACCTACCCATCCACCTATTGACCCATCCCTCCACCCGTCCATCTATCCACACACCTGCCCACCCACCCATCCATCCACTCATCCATCCACTCATCCGTCCATCCATTCACCCATCTGTCCACCCACCCATCTACCCACTCATCAACCCATCCACCCATCTATCCACTCATCCATCTACCCACCCACTCACCTATCCACCCATCCACACATCCGTGCTTCCACCCATCCATGCTTCCATCCACCCACCCATCCATCCACCCACCCACCTCATCCCTCCGTCTGAAGGTCATTTATGGAACAGCTGTGAAGCTGAGATGCTGGGGACCCAGTGGTTACTCAGGACAGTCATGGACACTGCCCTCTAGGCTATGCTTCCTGGCAGGCAGGAGCAGCGAACAGGACCCTTTGCAGATAGTGGTGTCTGCTGTAAAGGAGAGAAAACAGTGAGAGTAAAAGAGTTGAAGAGTTACTGGGGTCTCCCGGGACTCTTTTCCATTCTGAGTCCTGAACCCGCTGAGAAGTAAGGGATGAAGGCAGGCACTGGAAACCCAAAACCCTTCTATCAGTGCCAACTCCTCCATCAGGTTGTAAACCAAAAGGTATCTGAGACAGGTCTCAATAAATTTAAAAAACTTATTTTGCCAAGGTGAAGTAATGGCCTGTGACACAGCCTCAGGAGGTCTTGACATCACGTGCCCAAGGTGGTCAGGGTACAGTTTGCTTTTATTTTTATTTTATTTTATTTTATTGAGACAGAGTCTCACTCTGTTGCTCAGGCTGGAGTACAGTGGTGCAATCTCGGCTCACTGCAACCTCTGTCTCCCGGGTTCAAGCAATTCTCTGCCCCAGCGTCCCCAGTAGCTGGAATTATAGGCGCATGGCACCATGCCTGGCTAATTTTTTGTATTTTTAGTAGAGACAGGGTTTCACCATCTTGGCCAGGCTGGTCTCGAGCTCCTGACCTTGTCACCCACCCGCCTCAGTCTCCCAAAGTGCTGGGATTACAGGCGTGAGCCCCCATGCTTTCTTTTATACATTTTAGAGGGACATGAGACATCAATCAATATGTGTAAGATGTACGTTTGTTTGGTCAGGTAAGGCAGGACAGCTTGACAACTTGTGGGGGTGGGGGACTTCCAGGTCATAAGTAGGTAAGAGACAAACTGTTGCATTCTTTTGAGCCCTTGATTGGCTTCCCACCGATACACAATTTAGTCTGGCTAAGGGAATCTGTATTTTTATATCAACAATAGGGCAGAGGAAGCCATCAGATATGCATTTGTCTCAGGGGAGCAGAGGGATGGCGTTGGGTCCTGTCTGTCATTTGTCTATGAGGAATTTCCTTGTGGGCAAATTTTGAGGGAGGTAGTGGCTTTTTAGTCTCCGTAGCCATCTTATTCAGGAGTGGACCAGGAGGCGGGTTTGCCTGTGCAGTTCCCAGCTTGACTCTTCCCTTGGCTTGGTAATTTTGGGGCCCGAGATTGATGTTCCTTTCACAGAGTGTAGGAGGCTTAGTGCCAGGGCCCAGGAGACTTTTAGGGGTCAGGAAAGTGGTTTAATATCTTCTAAAATCAGAATAAACACAGTGCAGCCTGGGCTGTAGTCATCTTTCTACCAACGCAGTTATGAAACATCATTCGTAATACTTTAGCCCAGAGGAGGGGCCCACAGAGGCTGTGATGCCAGGCTGCCCGTTACTCCCAATGGAGGCTGGTCGGAGGACGCAGCTCAGAGTGAAGGCCAAGGGGGCCTTCCCTGAACCCCAGAGTGGAGGGGCCACCTGCCCAAAGGTGCAGCCCAGCCCAGCCTCCAGGGAGCCCCCGCCTGTTCAGCAGAGCAGGCCGCCCCTGCAGGTGGCAGCGGAGAGTGAGCCCAGCCTGCCCTGCAGACCCCGCCTGGATTTGCCAACCCCTCCCTGCGTGGGAGTGGGTGACAAATGGTGGGAGAGAGGCAGGGGTCGGAGAAGTCGGTTTTCTCCACGTGGAAGGAGGCTTGGGAGTTGGGGAGGGCGCCCCCACCTTCCCTGGCCTTTTGTTGCCCTACCCAAGGGCCTCATGGTCACACTTGTGGTCAGTTGGGGGGCCGCCCCTAGGGAGAGGAGAACTGTCGGGGTCCCCTTCATGAAGCCACGCCCGGGACTGTGGGGGCCGTTTGAGTTTACCCCCCATGAAACCGCCTTTGCAAAAATTATAACTGAGGAAATGACGACAGTGAAAGAAATCAGACCTAACCGACTCCATCTTCCTTCCAACCTTGAAGCTGTCCTTGTTCACCCCTGGGCGTACGCCGAACTAACTTTGGGAAGGAATTCAGTTCATGGTTTGACTCTGAAACAAAATTGATTAACAGCCCTTTCCTGAATAGACCCCCTTCTTGCCCGAGGACCAGTCTGCCTTTGTAGGACTAACAAATTAGCTACGAGATTAGAAATTCTGGTTTAGGGGTCTTGCGGCCTCTGGCTGTGAGAGTCTGAACCTCCCCAAATTGCTTCTGGGGATCACATCACTATTGTAAAACCTAAGATCAGTGCTGGGGATATTCTGCAGACCCTACACTCATGGATCAGCTGACACCACCTAGACCAGTCATCTGGCTCAACCAGTTCCGCCATCCCACTCAGGAACAGAAGACAGCAAGAAAAACTCACTTTGACCCCCTACGAGTCCATCTCCAAACTGACCAACCAGCATTCCCCACTTCCTCAGCCCCTACCTGCCAAATTATCTTTAAAAACTCTCATCCCTGAATGCTCAGGGAGACCCTTTTGAGTAATAAACTCTGGTCTCCGCACAGCTGGCTCTGTGTGAGTTACTCCTTCTCCTTTGCAATTCCCCTGTCTTGATAAATCGGCTGTGTCTAGGCAGCCGGCGAGGTGAACACACTGGGCAGTTACACCAGGAT
>NW_026660912.1:0-2942 GCF_009828535.3 Hylobates moloch | reverse complement strand
GGAATATCTTCAAATAAAAACTACACAGAAGCATTCTGTGAAACATCATTCTGTTCTGTGCATTCAACTAACAGAGTTGAAGCTTACTTTTGATAGAGCAGTTGTGAAACACTCTTTCTATAGAAACTGCAAGGGGACGTACGGAGCGCTAAGTGGCTTATTGTGGAAAAAGGAATATCTTCAAATAAAAACTACACAGAAGCATTTTGTGAAACTTCGTTCTTCTCTGTGCATTCAACTAACGGAGTTGAAGCTTACTTTTCATTGAGCAGTTCTGAAACACTGTTTCTGTAGAAACCGCATGGGGATATTCGGAGCACAATGGGGCCTATAGTGGAAAAAGGAATATCTTCAAATAAAAACTACACAGAAGCATTCTGTGAAAGACCTTTTTGTTCTGTGCATTCAGCTAACAGAGTTGAAGCTTACTTTTGATAGAGCAGTTCTGAAACACTCTTTCTGTAGAAACTGCAAGTGGACATTCTGAGCGCTAAAGGTATTATAGTGGAAAAAGCAATATCTTCAAACGAAAACTACACAGAAGCATTATGTGCAACTTCTTTGTGTTCTGTGCATTCAACTAACAGAGTTGAAGCGTACTTTTGATTGAGCAGTTCTGAAACACTGTTTCTGTAGAAACTGCAAGGGGACCTTCGGAGAATTAAGGGGCCTATAGTGGAAAAAGGAATATCTTCAAATAAAAACTACACAGAAGTATTCTGTGAAAAATCTTTCTGTTCTGTTCATTCAACTAACAGAGTTGAAGCTTACTTTTGATAGAGCAGTTTTGAAACACTCTTTCGGTAGAAACTGCAAGGGGACATTCGCAGCGCTAAGGGGCTTATAGCGGAAAAAGCAATATCTTGAAATAAAAACTACACAGAAGCATTCTGTGAAACTTCTTTCTGTTCTGTGCATTCAACTAGCAGAGTTGAAGCTTACTTTTGATAGAGCAGTTCTGACACACCCTTTCTGTAGAAACTGCAAGTGGACAATCTGAGCGCTAATGGTATTATAGTGGAAAAAGGAATATCTTCAAACAAAAACTACACAGAAGCATTCTGTGCAACTTCTTTCTATTCTGTGCATTCAACTAACAGAGTTGAAGTTTAGTTTTGATTGAGCAGTTCTGAAACACTCTTTCTGTAGAAACTGGAAGGGGTTATTTTGAGCAATAGGGGTCCTTTAGTGGAAAAAGGAATATCTTCAAATAAAAACTACAAAGAAGCATTCTGTGAAACTTCTTACTGTTCTGTGCATTAAACTAACAGAGTTGAAGCTTAGTTTTGATTGAGCTGTTCTGAAACACTGTTTCTGTAGAAACTGCAAGGGGACATTCAGAGAACTAAGGGGCCTATAGTGGAAAAAGGAATATCTTCAAATAAAAACTACACAGAAGCATTCTGTGAAACTTCTTTCTGTTCTGTGCATTCAACTAAGAGAGTTGAAGCGTATTTTTGATAGAGCAGTTCTGAAACACTGTTTTTGTAGAAACTGCATGGGGACATTCGGAGCAATAATGTGCCTACAGTGGAAAAAGGAATATCTTCAAATAAAAACTACACAGAAGCATTCTGTGAAACTTCTTTCTGTTCTGTGCATTCACCTAACAGAGTTGAAGCTTACCTTTGAAAGAGCAGTTGTGAAACACTCTTTCTATAGAAACTGCAAGGGGATATTCCGAGCGCTAAGGGGCCTATGGCGGAAAAAGGAATATCTTCAAATAAAAACCACACAGAAGCATTCTGTGAAACTTCTTTCTGTTCTGTGCATTCAACTAGCAGATTTGAAGCTTACTTTTGATAGAGCAGATCTGAAACAGTCTTTCTGTAGAAACTGCAAGTGGACATTCTGAGCGCTGAGGGTATTATAGTGGAAAAAGGAATATCTTCAAACAAAAACTACACAGAAGCATTCTGAGCAACTTCTTTCTCTTCTGTGCATTCAACTAACAGAGTTGAAGGTTAGTTTTGATTGAGCAGTTCTGAAACACTCTTTCTGTAGAAATTGGAAGAGGATATTTTGAGCACTAGGGGGCCTTTAGTGGAAATAGGAATATCTTCAAGTAAAAATTACACAAAAGCATTCTGTGAAACAACTTTCTGTTCTGTGCATTCAACTAACAGAGTTGAAGCTTACTTTTGATAGAGCAGTTCTGAAACACTCTTTCTGTAGAAACTGCAATGGGACAATTGGAGCGCTAAGGGGCCTATAGAGGAAAAAGGAATATCTTAAAATAAAAACTACACAGAAGCATTCTGTGAAACTTGTTCTGTTCTGTGCATTAAACTAGCAGATTTGAAACTTAGTTTTGATTGAGCAATTCTGAAACACTGTTTCTGTAGAAACTGCAAATGGACATTCGGAGCACAAAAGGCCTATAGTGGAAAAAGGAATATCTTCAAACGAAATCTACACAGAAGCATTCTGTGCAACTTCTTTCTGTTCTGTGCATTCAACTAAGAGAGTAGAAGCTTACTTTTGATAGAGCAGTTCTGAAACACTCTTTCTTTAGAACCTGCAAGTAGACATTCTGAGCGCTAAGGGGCTTATAGTGGAAAAATAAATATCTTCAAATAAAAACTACACAGAAGCATTCTGTGAAACTTCTTACTGTTCTGTGCATTCAACTAACAGAGTTGAAGCTTAGTTTTGATTGAGCAGTTCTGAAACACTCTTTCTGTAGAAACTGGAAGGGAATATTTTGAGCACTAGGGGTCCTTTAGTGGAAAAAGGAATATCTTCAAATAAAAACTACACAGAAGTATTCTGTGAAACTTCTTACTGTTCTGTGCATTCAACTAACAGAGTTGAAGCTTAGTTTTGATTGAGCTGTTCTGAAACACTGTTTATGTAGAAACTGCAAGGGGACATTCAGAGAACAAAGGGGCCTATAGTGTAAAAAGGAATATCTTCAAATAAAAACTACACAGAAGCATTCT
>NW_026660911.1:0-2943 GCF_009828535.3 Hylobates moloch | reverse complement strand
GCCCAGATCTTCCCAGCATCCTCCCAGCTATGCTGCCCATACTTTTAGCACCTGGCTGGGCCCAATGGACAAGGCAGTCACAAAACCTACAATGATGCCTGGAGACCTGGCATGCTACATGCTGCTTGAAGTCTCCTGGCCTTCAGACTCACTACCAGCTTATAGCCTACTCCACAGATCTCTGCATCTGCCCCAGCCATATCTGACCTCTCTATATCACACCTGACCTCCCTGTACTACACCTGACCTCCCTCTACCCACGCCTGCCCCTCCAACCCATGCACAAGATCCTCTGTCCAGCCTCCTCTGCAAAGTCTGCCAAATGCTCCCAGTCCCCAGCCAACCTGGCCACCCAGCCTAGTCTCAGCATTCCACATGGAAATGGAAAATGGCAGAGGTGGGGCAGCAAATATATCAAACTTGTCAAAACATTTCTGAGCTACAAACTTGTAACTCCCAGCCCCCACCCCACTGGATGACCCCCCACAGAAATTCTGACAGCCACCTCATTCTACCAATTGCTTCCCCCTCTCCTGGGTTTTCCCCCTTTCCAAACTCTTTATGGCCCATCCTACTTGATCTTCCAGTCTCTCCCATCTTACAGTCTCTTCCTTCAACTACATAGCCCGTAGTTTTTTCTTCTGAGCCAAAATTGCAGAAACATTCTCTGTGCTGTGTCTCTAGTTGCCAATTTTCTATCTACTCCCAAATCCACTTCAGTCTATCTCCCTTCCCTTTACTGAAATCATTCCTGTCAAATCACCAATGGCCACGTACTGCTAAATCCAAAAGATGCTTCTCTCTCTGTCTTTCGAGAACTCGTATGCAATGATGATTCTCCCTCCTTCTCTGCACCTCTCCTTCCTTGACTGCTGGGACATGACAACCCCACCTCAGTTTCACCACTCTCTTTCTCTCTCTCCGTCTTCTTCCTTTGCCCAACCTCAAATGCCCTTTTCCCAGTATCCACTCCTCAACCTCTCTCTCTTCTCACTCTATGCACTTACCCTTCCCAAATCCTGAGTGATGACATGTCACAACTCCACATCCCCAGCCCTGATCACTCTGCTGAGCTCCAAAACCAGGTAGCCATATCACCAAGTCCCCTTAGAAGTCAACACTTGTCCCTGTCTCTGGGGATGCCTCATAATCTATCTGACTGCCCAAGCCAGAGTCTTTAACTCCTCCCTCTCCATCAACCCCACATCTCACTAGGTACCAAGTCCAGCCAATGCCACTTCCTCTCTCTAGAATTGTAACCACCCAATGGGTTCACCTTGCCTGCTGCCTAGACAAAACTGGTTTATCAAGACAGGGAAATTGCAATAGAGAAAGAGTAATTTGCACAGAGCTGGCTGTGCAGGAGATCAGAGTTTTGTCACTACTCAAATCTGTCTCCCTGACCATTCAGGAATCACAGATTTTAAAGATAATTTGGCAGGTAGGGGCTTGGGAAGTGGGCAGTGCTGATTGGTCAGATTGGAGGTGGAAACATAGTGGATCGAAGTTCGTTTTTCTTGCTATCTTCGGTTCCTGGGTGGGATGGCAGAACTGGTTGAGCCAGATTACCCATCTGGGTGGTGTCAGCTGATCCATCCAGTGCAGGGTCTGTACAATATCTCAAGCACTGATCTTAGGTTTTACAATAGTGATGTTGTCCTCAGGAGCAATTTGGGGAGGTTCAGACTCTTGCAGCCAGAGGTTGCATGGCCCCTAAACGGTCATTTCTAATCTTGTAGCTAATTGGTTAGTCCTGCAGTAGCTAATTTGTTAGTCCTGCAAAGGCAGACTAGTCCCTAGGCAAGAAGGGGGTCTTTTCAGGAAAGGGCTATTATCAACTTTGTTTCAGAGTCATATCAAGAGCTGAACTACTTCCCAAAGCTAGTTCCGCCTACATCCAGGAATGAACAAGGAAGGTTTAAAGGTTAGAAGCAAGAAGGAGTCTGTTAGGTCTGATCTCTTTCACTGTCATAATTTTTTCAGTTATAATTTTTACAAAGGCGGTTTCAGAATCAGACCTCCAGATTCCATCTCCATGGCCACTACCTTTGTTCTCAAGTCTTGTCATCTCTGGAGCCAAGTTCCTATAAAACTCTCACAGGGTTCCCTCTCCGCCATTGCCAGGGACATCTTGCTAAAAGGCCAATATGATCATCCCACTCGCAACTTAAATCCATCAACAGCTCTGTTAGAGGAAAGGGGTCCCAGTCCAGACCCCAAGAGAGGGTTATTGGATCTCATGCAAGAAAGAATTCAGGGAGAGCCCATAGAATAAAGTGAAAGCAAGTTTATTAGGAAAGTAAAGAAATAAAAGAATGGCTATTCCATAGATAGAGCAGTCCCAAGGGCTGCTGGTGGCCCATTTTTATGTTTATTTCTAAATGATATGCTAAATAAGGGGTGGATTATTCATGCCTCCCCTTTTCAGACCATACAGGGTAACTTCCTGACATTGCCATGGCATTTGTAAACTGTCACGGGGCTGGTGGGAGTGTAGCAGTGAGGACAACCAGAGGTCACTCTCATCACCATCTTGGTTTTGGTGGGTTTTGCCCGACTTCTTTACTGCAACCTGTTTTATCAGCAAGGTCCTTATGACCTGTATCTTGTGCTGACCTCCTATCTCACCCTGTGACCTAGAATGCTTTAACTGTCTGGGAATGCAGCCCAGTAGGTCTCAGCCTCAATTTAGCTCCTATTCAAGATGGAGTTGCTCTGGTTCAAATGCTTCTGACAGCTCCATGACAGGTTTAAGGAAAAATTCCAAAATCTCCATGACCTGGACCTTGAATGTCTCTCCAGCCTCCTGATCCCCTCACTAATTACTCAGTGTGTCCACCCTGCCTTTATCTTGCAGTGGCTTTTGCCAAAAATGTCTTCCTCTGTCTCCTCCAACTCCTCTCCCCTTGCCTCCACCTGCTTTATTGTTAATCATTTTCTCAG
>NW_026660910.1:0-2943 GCF_009828535.3 Hylobates moloch | reverse complement strand
CCTAGGCCTCTGGGGTGCTGGGATTGCAGGCGTGAGCCACCGTGCCCAGCCTACTGTATTAATCAGAATGGAAAACATTGGCCTGGCATGGTGGCTCACGCTTGTAGTCTCAAAGTAATAGATCTACCTGGCGTGGTGGCTCATGCTTGTGATCCCAAGACTTTGGACAGCCGAGCCCTGTGAATGAATGCAGCATAGGAGCTGCAGACTGGCCTGGGCAACGTGGTGAAACTGGTCTCTCTCTTTTTTTTTTTTAGGGCAGAATTTGGCTCTTGTCGCCCAGGCTGGAATGCACTGGCACGGTCTCAGCCCGCTGTGGCCTCCACCTCGCGGGTTTGGGTAGTTCATCTTCCTCAGCCTCCCGAGTGGCTGGGATTCCAGGTGTGAGCCATGATGCCCAGCTAATTTTTTTTTTTCTTTGGGTTGAGATGGGGTTTCTCCATGTTGTTCCAGATGGCCTAGAGCTCCCGACCTCTGGTGATCTGCCTGCCTGGGCCTCCCGGGATGCTGGGATTACAGTCGTGAGCCACCGCAGCCGGCCCACTTTATTAATCAGAATGGAAAACATTGGCCTGGCATGGTGGCTCACGCTTGTAGTCTCAGGACCTTGGACGGCCAAGTGCGGGGGATTCCTTGAGCCTAGGAGTCGCATACTGGCCTGGGCAACATGGTGAAATCAGTCTCTCTCTCTCTGTTTTTTCTTTTAGGGCGGAATTTCGCTCTTGTTGCCCTGGTGGGAATGCAGTGGCCCAGTCTCAGCCCACCATGGCCTCTGCCACCCTAGTTTGGATGGTTCTCCCTAAGCCTCCCCAGTAGCTGGGATTGCAGGTGTGAGCCATGATACCTGGCTAATTTTTTTTTTTTTTTTGGCGGGGGTAGAGACAGGGTTTCTCCATGTTGGTCCGGCTGGCCTAGAGCTCCCGACATCTGGTGATCCACCTGCCTGGGCCTCCCGGGGTGCTGGGACTGCAGGCGTGAGCCACCGCGCCCGGCCCAGTTTATTAATCAGAACGGAATATATTGGCCCGTTGTGGTGGCTCACGCTTGTAGTCTCAGGATCCTGGATGTCCGAGCGCGGGGGATCACTGGAGCCTAGGAGCTCCAGACTGGTCTGGGCCACATGGTGAAACCAGTCTCTCTCTCTTTCTCTCTCTCTTTTTTTTTTTTTAGGGCGGAATTTTGCTCTTGTTGCCCAGGGTGGAATGCAGTGGCGCGGTCTCGGCCCGCCGTGGCCTCCACCTCCCGGGTTTGGGTGGTTCTCCTCCCTCAGCCTGCTGAGTGGCTGCGATTGCAGGTATGAGGATAATGCCCGGCTAATTTTTTTTTTTGGGGGGGGTAGAGACGGGGTTTCTCCATGTTGGTCCGGCTGGCCTGGAGCTCCCGACCTCTGGTGGTCTGCCCGCCTAGGCCTCTGGGGTGCTGGGGTTGCAGGCTGAGCCACCATGACTGACCCACTTTATTAATCAGAAAGTAATAGATCGGCCTGGCGTGGTGGCTCACGCTTGTGATTCCAAGACTTTGGACAGCCGAGCGTGGTGGATTACTGGAACCTGGGAGTTCCAGACTGGCCTGGGCAACATGGTGAAACCATGTCCCTCTTTCTCTCTCTCTCTTTTATTTTTCCTAGGGTAGAATTTCGCTGTTGTTGACCAGGCTGGAATGCAGTGGCTTGGTCTCGGCGTGCCGTGGCCTCCGCCTCCCGGGTTTGGCTGGTTCTCCTACCTCAGCCTCCCGAGTGCCTGGAATTGCAGACGTGAACCATAATGCCCGGCTAATTTTTTTTTTTTTTTTTTTTTTTTTTTTTGTAGAGACGGGGTTTCTCCATGTTGGTCCGGCAGGCCTGCAACTCCGGACCTCAGGTGATCTGTCCAACCATGCCTCCCGGGCCCCTAGGATTGCAGCCGTGAGCCACCGTGCCAGGCCCAATTGATTAATCAGAAAGGAATAGATCAGCCTGGTGTGGTGGCTCACGCTTGTAGTCCCAGGACCTTCCACGGCCCAGTGCGGTGGATCACTGGAGGCTAGTAGGAGTTCCAGACTGGCCTGGGCAACATGGTGAAACCTGTCTCTCTCTCTCTCTTTTTTTCTTAGGGCAGAATTTCGCTGTTGTTGCACTGGATGGAATGCAGTGGTGCGGTCTTGGCCCGCCGTGGCCTCCACCTCCCGGGTTTGGGTAGTTCTCCTGACTCAGCCTCCTGAGTGGCTGGGATTGCAGGTGTGAGCCTTAATGCCCTGCTAATTTTTTTTTGTGTGTGTGCGTGTGTAGAGACGGGGTTTCTCCATGTTGATCCAGCTGGCCTGGAGCTCCCGACCTCCGGTGCTGGGATTGCAGGCATGAGCAACCGCACCCGCCCCACTTTATTAATCAGAAAGAAATAGATCGGCCTGGCATGGTGGCTCACGCTTGTGATCCCAAGCCTTTGGGCAGCTGAGCGCGGTGGATCACTGCAGCCTAGGAGTTGCAGACTGGCCTGGGCAACATGGTGAAACCGGTCTCTCTCTCTCTCTCTCTCTGTTTTTTATTTTAGGGCGAAATTTCGCTCTTGTTGCCCTGGCTGGAATGCAGTGGCCCAGTCTCGGCCCACCATGGCCTCTGCCTCCCTAGTTTGGATGGTTCTCCTCCCTAAGCCTCCTCAGTGGCTGGGATTGCAGGTGTGAGCTGTAATGCCCGGCTAATTTTTTTCTTTTTTTTGGGTAGAGACGGGGTTTCTCCATGTTGGTCTGGCTGGCCTAGAGCTCCCGACATCTGGTGATCCGCCCGCCTGGGCCTCCTGGGGTGCTGGGATTGCAGGTGTGAGACACTGCGCCCAGCCCAATTTATTAATCAGAAAGGAATAGATCGGCCCGGCGTGGTGGCTCACGCTTTTAGTCTCAGGATCGTGGACAGCTGAGCACGGTGGATCACTGGGGCCTAGGAGTTCCAGACTGGCCTGGGCAACATGG
>NW_026660909.1:0-2944 GCF_009828535.3 Hylobates moloch | reverse complement strand
TGGAGTGGAGTGGAGTGGAATAGAGAGGAGTATAGTGGAATGAATTTGAAATGAATTGGATGGAATGGAATTGAGTGGAGTGGAGTGGAGTGGAATAGAGAGGAGTATAGTGGAATGAATTTGAAATGAATTGGATGGAATGGAATTGAGTGGAGTGGAGTGGAGTGGAATAGAGAGGAGTATAGTGGAATGAATTTGAAATGAATTGGATGGAATGGAATTGAGTGGAGTGGAGTGGAGTGAAGTGAAATGCAGTGCAATGGAATCAGATGGAATGGAATGGACTGGTGTGGAATGGAATGGAATGGAATGGAGTGGAGTGCAGTGGAGTGGAGTGGAGTGGGGTGGAGTGGAATGGAAGGGAGTGGAATGGAATGGGATGGAATGGAGTGGATTGGAATGGAGGGAATTGGTATATAATTAAATGGAATGGAGAGAATTGGAGTGGAGTGGAGATGAGTGTAGTGGGGTCAGTGGAGTGGAGTGGAATGGAGTGTAATGTAATGGGATGGAATGGAACGTTATGTAGTGGAGTGTAGGGGAGGTGAGTTGAGTGGTGTGGATTGGATTAGAATGGAATGGGATGGTATGGAATGGAATAAAGTGGAGTGGAGTGTATTGGAATGAAATGGAATGCATTGGGATGGAATGGAATGGACTGGAATGGAATGAAATGGAATGGAATGGAGTGGAGTGGATAGGAATGGACTGGAATGCAATGCGATGGAATGGAATGGAAAGGAATGGAATTGAATGGAATGGAATGGAGTGCAATGGACTGGAGTGGAGTGGAATAGAGTGGAGTGTATGGAATGGATTCGAGTTGAAATGGATGGAACAGACTCGAGTGGAGTGGAGTGAAGTGGAATGGAGTGCAATGAATTCGGATGGAATGGAATGGAGCGGTGTGGAATGGAGCGGTGTGGAATGGAATGGATTGGAACAGAATGGAATGGAACAGAATGGAACAGAACGGAACGGAACAGAACGGAAAGGAATGGAATGGACTGGAGTGGAGAGGAGTGGAGTGGAGTGGAGTGGAATGGAATGGAGTGGATTGGAGTGGATTGGAATGGAATGGAATGTGATGGAGGGAAATGGTGTGGAATGGAATGAAATGGAGTGAATTGGAGTGGAGTGGAGATGAGTGTACTGGGGTGAGTGGAGTGATGTGGAATGGAGTGTAATGGAACGGGTTGGAATGGAATGTTATGTAGTGGAGTGTAAGAGAGGTGAGTGGAGTGGTGGGGAATGGAGTGGAATGGAATGGGATGGAATGGAAAGGTGTGGAGTGGTGTGGAATGGAATGGATGGGAATCGAATGGTATGGAATGGAATGGAATGGAGGAAAATGGAATGGAATGGAATGGAATGAAATGGAATGAAATGGAGGTAAATGGTATGGAATGGAGGTAAATGGTATGGAATGGAATGGAATGGAGTGAATTGGAATGGAGTGGATATGAGTGTAGTGGGGTCAGAGTAGTGGAGTGCAGTGGAGTGGAATGGAATGTGATGGAATGGAATGATATGTAGTGGAATGTAGGGGAGGTGAGTGGAGTGGTGTGGAATGGAGTGGAATGGAATGTGATGGAATGGAATCGAATGGAGTGGAATGGAATGGATTGGAATGGTATGGAATGGAATAGAGGGAAATGGTATGGAATGGAATGGAATGGAATGAATTGGAGTGGAGTGGAGATGAGTGTAGTAGTGTCAGTGGAGTGGATTGGAATGGAGTGTAATGGAATGGAATGTTATGTATTGGAGTGTAGGGGAGGTGAGTGGAGTGTTGTGGAATGGAGTGGAATGGAATGGGATGGAATGGAATGGAATGGAATGGAGTGTAGTGGAGTGGAGTAGAGTGGAGTGGAGTGGGAAGGACTGGAATGCAATGGGATGGGATGGAATGGAATGTAATGGAATGGAATGGAGGAAAATTGTATGGAATGGAATGGAATTTAGTGAAGTTGAATGGAGTGGAGTGGAGTGGAGTGGAATGGAATGGAATGCAATGGTGTGGAATGGAATGGACTATAATGGAATGGAATGTAGTGGAGTGCAGTGGAATGAACTGGAATGCAATGGGATGGAATATAATGTAATGGAATGGAAAGGAATGGAATGGAGTGCAAAGGAGTGGGGTTGAGTGTTACAGAGTGGAGTGGAGTGGAATGGATTCAAATTGAATTAGATGGAAAGGAATCAAGTGGAGTGCAGTTGAGTGAAGTGGAATGGAGTGCAATGGAATCAGATGGAAAGGAATGGAGTGCTGTGGAATGGAATGGAATGGAGTGGAATGGAGTGGAATGGAATGGAATGGAATGCATTGGCATGGAATGGCATCGTCAGGAATGGAATAGAATGGAATGGAATGTTATGGAATGGAATCTGATGGATTGAAGTGGAGTGGAGTAGAATGGACTCGAATGCAAAGGGATGGAATGGAATGGACTGGAATGCAATGGGATGGAATAGAATGGGATGGCATGGAATGGAATGGAATGGAGTGCAATGGAGTGAAGTGGAGTGGAATAGAATGGAGTGGAGTGAAATGTATTCGAGTTGAATTGGGTGGAAAGTAATCGAGTGGAGTGTAGTGAAGTGGAATAGAGTGCAATGGAATGGAATGGCGTGGTGTGGAATGGAATGGAATGGAATGGAATGGAATGGAGTGGAGTGCAGTGGAATTGAGTGGAGTGGAATGGAGTGGTGTGGAATTGAGTGGAGTGGAATGGAGGGGTGTGGAGTGGCGTGGAGTGGAATGGAATGGAATGTAGAGTGGAATGGAGTGTAGTGGAGTGGATGGGAATGCAGTGTAATGGAATGGAATGTAATGGATGGCAGTGGAGTGGAGTGGAGGAGAGTGGAGTCAAATGGAATGGGTTATATCGTAATGGAATAGAGTTCAATGGAAAAGAGTGGAGTGGAGTGGCATTGCGTG
>NW_026660908.1:0-2944 GCF_009828535.3 Hylobates moloch | reverse complement strand
CGCGGGCTGTGCGTTTATGAGAAAGCCTGGTCGGTGCTGGTGTAACTATGAGAAAGCCTGGTCGGTGCTGGTATAAATGACGCGGGCTGAGCGTTTGTGAGAAAGCCTGGTCGCCTGGTCGGTGCTGGTGTAACTGACGCAGGCTGTGCGTTTGTGAGAAAGCCTGGTCAGTGCTGGTGAGCATGGGTGTCTCCCCTCAGAGAAGCAAGCTGAAGTGTGTGTGCCTCTCACAGCCCAGTGGGGAGCACAGGGCTGCCTGCCCACGCCCACTGTCTGGCTCAGTGCCCTCCACACACGCTCCTGTCCACCGGCGGGCGTGCTGCAGCATTGGTGAGAGCCCTGGGGTGGAGGCTCACCATCAGGCTTCCAGCATATGATGGATAATAATCTCTGGCAACACAAAAAGACAGGCGGCAGCTCAGCTCACTGTTTCATCTGTTGATCAGTCTACAGGTCTAGGGTTTTAAAAATGGATCTTTGATAAATGAATACCACAACATACGCCACCAGAAAAGCACGCGTGTGCCATTTCAAACACCCGCCATCCTGCTGTTCTGCGCTGCTGAATCCGCTCGTCTCCCCCGTCCCTCAGAAGGAGCTGAGGTCAGAAGGAGGTGTCTCCAGGAAACACTAGGGGACCTTCATACCTGAGAGGCCAAAATAGCTGTTTTCAAGCTGCTGCTGTTGGAGACCAGTCTTAGGAAGGGGCTGTGATAGAGCTCTTTGTGGAAAGCCTTAAATTAAGATGAAGGGGAGAAAAGGAAGTATCGAAAGTTTGGAAAAATACAGAAATAAGAAGAGCTCCTAAACTGAGCCTGTGGCAAAGTGAGTGTACTGAAATTGAACGGGCTCATTCTTGAAATGTCAGTGTGGCCGGCAGCCTCGGAGGCAGCCCAGGGACTCCGGCTTCCTGGAATTCTCTTCCCTGAGCGCCACTGGACCTGGTGACTCCACTCCGATGCCTGGAGGACAGCAAAGGCAACAGAGATGGCTTCTAAGGCCGCACACCGGGGTCCCCCAACCGACTTTCTAGCTCCGAGGGACGTCTGCTGCCACGTGGTGGCGGCTGATGGGGAAACCCCATGGACAGGGGCTAACAGCACAGAGGGCCTGGGGCTGCCGCTGCTGAGCTGAGAGGACACCCTCATCACAGCCTATAGGGACCCAGCTGGAACCCCCAGCTGGTCCACACCAGGACCCCAGGCCCACAGAAACTGTGAGATAAAACATGGTTGTTTTAAGCTAAGTTTTGGGATAACTTGCTGTGCAGCGGAGGGTAACTACTGGAGCTAGCAACATCAAGCCGTCCAGGAGAGAACCAGATGGGAACACCCAATGTGGGTCTTCCACAAAAGAGCTTCTTCTCAGCCAGGCAGAGGCACCTGCAGGAGGTGAAAGGCGAGTTCCAGGCCACCCTGGAGGGGTTCCTGCAGCCCAACCCCCACCTCAGCACGCTCCCCTCACTCCCCGCGGCCCCTTGTCCTCTGCCGCTGCTCCGAATTCCGAGACTGGCAGGTCGGGAGGCCCGGAAAACTACATTTGCCCGACTCTGGTTCTCTGGGGCTGTGGTGATGCCCTCCCCTGCCCTCCACCTTCTCTTTCCCTGTAATATTTATGTAGTTGAGTGCAGCAAACATTTTGAACGTGTGGTCACCGTGGGGCTCAGGACCCTCTGAAGTTCTCACTCGCCCAAAGCTGGCAGCCTCTTTTTCCAGCTGCAGCTCCTGGTGCCGTCCTCCGCGGGGTGAGGTGCCACCAGGGATCCCTTTCTTTAGAGCGTCTGATGCTGTGGGTTAGAAGATTCCTGTTTCTACTCACACGATTGGGTGCCCAGGATACACTGCCGTGGTTTAGAGGAAGCTCTGCCACTAACTGTGTGACTGAGGCAAGTGGCTTCACTGCCCCGTGCCTCAGTTTCTCTCCCTGAAAATGGGAATAAAATGTACTTGACTCATGGGCTTATAGAACGGATCCCAGGAGCTCTTGGCTGTAAGGTGCTCAGGACAGGGTGTGGCATCCGCACCCTCAGGGGCCCTGCTACTTTTTATTACCATCTTGACTCTAGGAGCTCCGACCTTGGTTTTCATGGAAGCCATTGGAAATTCTGTTTTCAGACAAATGTGGAAGGCATCCTTTAAGATAATAGGATTAAGGAACACAAATATGAAAAGGAAAAATGATCCCCGATGAAGGGTGCAAGAGACCACATGTGTGGGCTTGGGCACGGAGGGCCTGAAGGTCCCACCCTCGGCTGGGCCCGCCCTGCTCCATGCTGCTCCCACTCTCCTGGGCACACAGCCTACCACCTCCTGGCTCCCCACATTCGCTTCTGGGGACACGTGGAGGGAGGGCAGGTGCCCCTCAGGTGTTCCCTTTCTTTCCTTCTCAGCACCTCCTGAGGAAGCCCCAGGACAGAACAGGAACCACTGGAGTCAGAAGCAGACTCAGGGGCATCTGTATTCACTGCAGTTTACAGCGGCCATTCTATTGCTCTCGTAACTTGAAAAGCAGACTTTTAACTTAGAATTGACATACACTAAATATTTAAAGTAATCTTCATAAACCCCAGAGTGTGTGTCTGTAACTAAGGACAACTTTTTCACATTAAAAAACCCTCATGAAATGACTGTGACTGTTATCAAACATCTAACTCTGTGCTCAAGCACTAACCTCCATGCTTGCAGGAAGGCTCTTTGTGAAACTGACAATAATCCTGTGAGGTGAGCACCATTAAAACCTGTACTTGGCTGGGCGTGGTGGCTCACGCCTGTAATCCCAGCACTTTGGGAGGCCCGGGGGGGGTGGATCACGAGGTCAGGAGTTCGAGACCAGCCTGGCCAATATGGTGAAACCCCATCTCTACTAAAAATACAAAAAAATTAGCTGGGTGTGGTGGTATGCGCCTGTAGTCCCAGCTACTCAGGAGGCTGAGGCAGAAGAATTG
>NW_026660907.1:0-2944 GCF_009828535.3 Hylobates moloch | reverse complement strand
CGCGGGCTGTGCGTTTGTGAGAAAGCCTGGTCGGTGCTGGTGTAACTATGAGAAAGCCTGGTCGGTGCTGGTATAAATGACGCGGGCTGAGCGTTTGTGAGAAAGCCTGGTCGCCTGGTCGGTGCTGGTGTAACTGACGCAGGCTGTGCGTTTGTGAGAAAGCCTGGTCAGTGCTGGTGAGCATGGGTGTCTCCCCTCAGAGAAGCAAGCTGAAGTGTGTGTGCCTCTCACAGCCCAGTGGGGAGCACAGGGCTGCCTGCCCACGCCCACTGTCTGGCTCAGTGCCCTCCACACACGCTCCTGTCCACCGGCGGGCGTGCTGCAGCATTGGTGAGAGCCCTGGGGTGGAGGCTCACCATCAGGCTTCCAGCATATGATGGATAATAATCTCTGGCAACACAAAAAGACAGGCGGCAGCTCAGCTCACTGTTTCATCTGTTGATCAGTCTACAGGTCTAGGGTTTTAAAAATGGATCTTTGATAAATGAATACCACAACATACGCCACCAGAAAAGCACGCGTGTGCCATTTCAAACACCCGCCATCCTGCTGTTCTGCGCTGCTGAATCCGCTCGTCTCCCCCGTCCCTCAGAAGGAGCTGAGGTCAGAAGGAGGTGTCTCCAGGAAACACTAGGGGACCTTCATACCTGAGAGGCCAAAATAGCTGTTTTCAAGCTGCTGCTGTTGGAGACCAGTCTTAGGAAGGGGCTGTGATAGAGCTCTTTGTGGAAAGCCTTAAATTAAGATGAAGGGGAGAAAAGGAAGTATCGAAAGTTTGGAAAAATACAGAAATAAGAAGAGCTCCTAAACTGAGCCTGTGGCAAAGTGAGTGTACTGAAATTGAACGGGCTCATTCTTGAAATGTCAGTGTGGCCGGCAGCCTCGGAGGCAGCCCAGGGACTCCGGCTTCCTGGAATTCTCTTCCCTGAGCGCCACTGGACCTGGTGACTCCACTCCGATGCCTGGAGGACAGCAAAGGCAACAGAGATGGCTTCTAAGGCCGCACACCGGGGTCCCCCAACCGACTTTCTAGCTCCGAGGGACGTCTGCTGCCACGTGGTGGCGGCTGATGGGGAAACCCCATGGACAGGGGCTAACAGCACAGAGGGCCTGGGGCTGCCGCTGCTGAGCTGAGAGGACACCCTCATCACAGCCTATAGGGACCCAGCTGGAACCCCCAGCTGGTCCACACCAGGACCCCAGGCCCACAGAAACTGTGAGATAAAACATGGTTGTTTTAAGCTAAGTTTTGGGATAACTTGCTGTGCAGCGGAGGGTAACTACTGGAGCTAGCAACATCAAGCCGTCCAGGAGAGAACCAGATGGGAACACCCAATGTGGGTCTTCCACAAAAGAGCTTCTTCTCAGCCAGGCAGAGGCACCTGCAGGAGGTGAAAGGCGAGTTCCAGGCCACCCTGGAGGGGTTCCTGCAGCCCAACCCCCACCTCAGCACGCTCCCCTCACTCCCCGCGGCCCCTTGTCCTCTGCCGCTGCTCCGAATTCCGAGACTGGCAGGTCGGGAGGCCCGGAAAACTACATTTGCCCGACTCTGGTTCTCTGGGGCTGTGGTGATGCCCTCCCCTGCCCTCCACCTTCTCTTTCCCTGTAATATTTATGTAGTTGAGTGCAGCAAACATTTTGAACGTGTGGTCACCGTGGGGCTCAGGACCCTCTGAAGTTCTCACTCGCCCAAAGCTGGCAGCCTCTTTTTCCAGCTGCAGCTCCTGGTGCCGTCCTCCGCGGGGTGAGGTGCCACCAGGGATCCCTTTCTTTAGAGCGTCTGATGCTGTGGGTTAGAAGATTCCTGTTTCTACTCACACGATTGGGTGCCCAGGATACACTGCCGTGGTTTAGAGGAAGCTCTGCCACTAACTGTGTGACTGAGGCAAGTGGCTTCACTGCCCCGTGCCTCAGTTTCTCTCCCTGAAAATGGGAATAAAATGTACTTGACTCATGGGCTTATAGAACGGATCCCAGGAGCTCTTGGCTGTAAGGTGCTCAGGACAGGGTGTGGCATCCGCACCCTCAGGGGCCCTGCTACTTTTTATTACCATCTTGACTCTAGGAGCTCCGACCTTGGTTTTCATGGAAGCCATTGGAAATTCTGTTTTCAGACAAATGTGGAAGGCATCCTTTAAGATAATAGGATTAAGGAACACAAATATGAAAAGGAAAAATGATCCCCGATGAAGGGTGCAAGAGACCACATGTGTGGGCTTGGGCACGGAGGGCCTGAAGGTCCCACCCTCGGCTGGGCCCGCCCTGCTCCATGCTGCTCCCACTCTCCTGGGCACACAGCCTACCACCTCCTGGCTCCCCACATTCGCTTCTGGGGACACGTGGAGGGAGGGCAGGTGCCCCTCAGGTGTTCCCTTTCTTTCCTTCTCAGCACCTCCTGAGGAAGCCCCAGGACAGAACAGGAACCACTGGAGTCAGAAGCAGACTCAGGGGCATCTGTATTCACTGCAGTTTACAGCGGCCATTCTATTGCTCTCGTAACTTGAAAAGCAGACTTTTAACTTAGAATTGACATACACTAAATATTTAAAGTAATCTTCATAAACCCCAGAGTGTGTGTCTGTAACTAAGGACAACTTTTTCACATTAAAAAACCCTCATGAAATGACTGTGACTGTTATCAAACATCTAACTCTGTGCTCAAGCACTAACCTCCATGCTTGCAGGAAGGCTCTTTGTGAAACTGACAATAATCCTGTGAGGTGAGCACCATTAAAACCTGTACTTGGCTGGGCGTGGTGGCTCACGCCTGTAATCCCAGCACTTTGGGAGGCCCGGGGGGGGTGGATCACGAGGTCAGGAGTTCGAGACCAGCCTGGCCAATATGGTGAAACCCCATCTCTACTAAAAATACAAAAAAATTAGCTGGGTGTGGTGGTATGCGCCTGTAGTCCCAGCTACTCAGGAGGCTGAGGCAGAAGAATTG
>NW_026660906.1:0-2944 GCF_009828535.3 Hylobates moloch | reverse complement strand
TGGTTTGCATGGTAAGGTATTAGTACAGTTGCCTTTAAACAACACGATTAAGTTGGTGGGTTATTGTTCTCATTTCACCGATGAGGATAATGAATGAGCCTTAGAGATCTCGAGTGACTTTCCTGGCCCCATCCCCTTTGAGGGGCAGGGCTCGCTCTGGTTCCCTGTCTGGGTGCCACCCTCCTCTCTGCACCTCAGTCCATGCCGGGATGTCCTTTCTGACCTCACCGCAGTGGCACTTCCCCCTCACCTGGGGGTGCCCAGAACGAATGGGTGTATTTGGGTGAAGCCAGTATGACTGTTTCTACCCATTTTGGTTCTTCCCCAGGCCCTATCCGAATTTCCCACCCACTCCTTCCTGCCGAAGGACCCAAATCCCAGGATCCCGCCCCAAATCTGGGAACTGTCATCCTCCCACCACAGTCAGAAAACAGCCTGTGATCTTCTCTCCCTGCCCCGTCCCAGAGCCTCTGACCTCCTTCCTGTCCGTGCTTCTCTGGCTGGGAAACTTCCCCTCCTCTTCCCCCGCCAGGCTGCATGTGAATAAGAGGCTTAGACGATTTCCCCAAGTCCGTGCACCGTGTCGTCAAGGAGTCCTGCCGGCTTCACACGGCGCCCCTGAGACCCACTGTTGAACCTGGCCCAGGGGGTCACAACAAGTGTTTGCAGAATGAGTGTTTTAAGTCCCCAGGGCGGACGCGGGTAGGGTGTTTGAGAGGGCTTCTCTTTGACCCCTGCCTCTGCCAGGTGTGCCCCCGAGAGCCTGAAGACACGCACCTTCTCCCATGCCAGCGACACCTGGATGTTCGGGGTTACACTGTGGGAAATGTTCACCTACGGCCAGGAGCCCTGGATCGGCCTCAACGGCAGTCAGGTGAGGGCTGGGAGACGGGCCCCCATAGGGCTGGTGGGGTGAATTCCATTCCCAGCCTGCAGCCTGGCCCCACTGGAACTGCCTCTCACCCATGGACTCCCTCCTCCCACATCCCGTATCCCCTCTCACGCCCCATATCTGTATGGCCTCAGGGAGAGCCCAGCAGAGACCGGGAGGGAAAAGCTGGGGCCTGCCCTCCTTCTCTAGCCCTTACCACATCCAATTGTTCCGAGGCCCCAGGCCTGGGAAGAAGGGTCTGGGGCTCTGGAGGCGGCCCCTCCCAGGCAGGCAGATCCCTTCTTTGGAGGCCAGGCACGGCAGCAGCTGCTGCAGCTGTGGATGGGCTGGAGGGAAGGCGGGAAGTGAAAGGCTGGGTGCTCTGTTTGTCCTCAAACTCTGCACCTCCTCACCTTTAGATCCTGCATAAGATCGACAAGGAGGGGGAGCGGCTGCCCCGGCCTGAGGACTGTCCCCAGGACATCTACAACGTCATGGTCCAGTGCTGGGCTCACAAGCCAGAGGACAGACCCACGTCTGTGGCCCTGCGGGACTTCCTGCTGGAGGTGAGGGACAGGTCAGCCCAGGAGAGCTGGGGTGTCCAAGCTGAGGGGCTACCCAGGCGTCAGTCCCAGAGTTGGCAATGACCTTTCTCTTCCCCCAGGCCCAGCCCACGGACATGCGGGCTCTTCAGGACTTTGAGGAACCGGACAAGCTGCACATCCAGATGAATGATGTCATCACCGTCATCGAGGGAAGGTAGGGAGTGCAGGGCTGGGCCCCGCCCTGGGATCCCTTGAAGGGCACAAGATCTCTTTGGCCTCCAAGATTCCCTTGGCCACACACAGGCTGGCAGTCGGGCCTGAACCCTGCAGTGTGAGGGGAGGACAGGCCTGCCTCCGTCTCCCTAGTGACTTTCCCTGCCCAGCTTCCCTCCACCACCCTTTCCCACTGCGCTGCAGCCCTGGCTGTGTAGTTGGGCCGGGCTGTCTTCCTGGAGGGGTAGGGAGTGGCCTGGCCTGGCCTCGGTGGCAGCAGAGTTCTGGATTCCCGTGTTTCCTTCCTCCTCTGCTCCTCCCCACTTCTCTCCCTGCTTCCTCCTCTGCTCCTCCCCGCTTCTCTCCCTGCTTCCTCCTCTGCTCCTCCCCGCTTCTCTCCCTGCTTCCTCCTCTGCTCCTCCCCGCTTCTCTCCCTGCTTCCTCCTCTGCTCCTCCCCGCTTCTCTCCCTGCTTCCTCCTCTGCTCCTCCCCGCTTCTCTCCCTGCTTCCTCCTCTGCTCCTCCCTGCTCTCTCCCTGCTTCTTCCTGGCACAGGGACTCAACCATCTGCTTGGGTGCCTTTCAGTAGCTGAAGCAGCCCAGCCTGCCCTCTTGCCAGCTTTCCATCCTTCCTGCTCAGCCCACCACCCCCCTCCCAGGCCTGCCTCCAGCCTCTGGTCCTCTCTTCCCGTCTCCCCTTGGGGGGACCCTCTCTATACCTAACTCTCCTCCCACAGCCTCTCTGGAATCCCTGTCTTCCACCTGAGCCCCCGCAGTTCTAGCACCTGCCCTGAGGCCCCACCCACTGCTGGCCCTGCCTTCTGCTAGCTGATCCCCAGGCTGTCTGAGGAACTGGTTGGGGCAGGGCAGGTTTCAGGTACCTTTGAGGCAGGGGGCAGTATTGAGGACCAGGAAGAAGAGTGAAGTGGAGGAAATTCCTTGTGCTCCCAGCTCCTGTGACTCAGGCCAGGCAAGGATGGGGCTGGGGCTGCTTCCCCGGGAGCCTCTTCCACCTGCACTGCAGCCTTTGGGGTCTGCGGCCTTCGGTGCAATCCTGTGCCTCTTGGGGGTGGGTGGAGGAGACCTGGCGGGGCTGTGTGGAGTGTGACCTGCGCCGCTGTGGCCCCGACACTCCGGGTCTTCCCAGGCCCGGCTCTCTCACCCTTGGGCCCAGGGTCTGGGAATAGGAATGACATATTGAGACTGCAGGGCCTGTGGTTAGGGGTGTTATGCTGGGGAAGAAAGCAGAAGGTTCTAGAAAGAGAGGCCTGGGGACAGGAGGCACACAGTCTGCAGGTTTGGAGCTGAGGGGCCAG
>NW_026660905.1:0-2944 GCF_009828535.3 Hylobates moloch | reverse complement strand
ATGGCCCTCCAAGAATGCAATCACAAGGATTCCACATTTAATGGGGAAACTGTGAAGGACAGTAACTATGTAAAGGGCACTTTGAATATCCACCCCCATGTATCTTCAAAATGGTCTCATCCCAAGCTATCCTTCTGATGATATGTTACTATAACATAGAGAATCCAATGAAACTGTCATTTCTGCCTGTAGGACAACGAAACTTCTAATTTCAACATAAAGGCCAGTTTAGCCCTCTTATTTTAATCCACTTGCCTGTGTGTTACATTGATGATAACAAGTTGCTAATGGCAACTTCATCTGAAAGTCTGTTGAAATCATTTAAGCACCTGATATTTCATTATAATCCTCAGATTATCCCCAGAAGTTGAGGATGGATTTCTGTTCTCTCTTCCTGTCTAGTAAGAGAGTAAACACGACAACGTGAAAACTACTTCCTTAAAAGCTGTCAATAGTAAAAAGCTGTTCAAAAAACAGAAGGCATAATTTTAAAACTGTTATCATTGTGTACGATCTCAAGGAGAACTAGACTGTTTACTGTATACAATATGAAACTGCAAATATCACAATTCCTAGTTTCATATTTAAGAATGTTCCCCCTCTCTTGTAAATTGCGTTAAAAAAATATATTATCACAGTAAGACAGCAGAGAGCAAGTCAGTTATTTTCTGTGGCAAATATGGCAGACACTGTGAATTGTCTAACAATTATTCCTTCTGGCCGGGAATAGTGGCTCATGCCTTTAATCCCAACACTTTGGGAGGCTGAGGCAGGTGGATCACCTGAGGTCAGGAGTACAAGACCAGCCTGGCCAACATGGTGAAACCCCGTCTCTACTAAAAATACAAAAAATTAGTCAGCCGTGGTGGCAGGTGCCTGTAATCCCAGCTACTGGGGAGGCTGAGGCAGGAGAATCGCTTGAACCCAGGAGATGGAGGTTCCAGTGAGCCGAGATCCCACCATTGCACTCCAGCCTGGGCAACAAGAGCAAGACTCTGTCTCAAAACAAACAAATAAACAAACAAACAAAACCAATTATTCCTTTTCTACCTTTCTTCCTGGCTGGCACAGTCTGCCTGTACTTCAGAGGCCAAAAGTGCCAGTAAGTCTTCCTTGTAGCCTCCCTTACAACCAGGGCGTGGCATGTAACCAACCCAACCCTAGCTACTGGGGTCTAAGACAGTTGAAGGTAGCTGGCAGGCCTTTGGAAAAGGTTTCTTCACTAATACCGGGATATGCACAGGAGGAAACTGCTGTTTCTCCATAGAACTTAGTTATGGCTACATGTGACCCCTGGAACTGCTGAAGCCATCTTACAACCCTTAGGAAAGACATCACAAACTTGCTGAATGTGTAACAGAGAGAAGAGCAGAGTAGGTATCTGATGGTATCATTGAGCCCTTGGACTGACAATGGAAAAGCCCTGCCTTCAGACTTCTTGTTAGATAATGTTATCTTGGTTTATGGCTTTCCTTTAAGCCATTTTTATTTGGATATTGCTACTTGAGGGTCAAGGCATCCTAAAGAATCTCTATCTTCTTACTTCAGGTCCAATTTCCTGAGCTGACTCAACATTATCAGCATCTCTACCTTGTGCCTAGTCCTTCACTGACATGTCTTTCACTAAGAAGCAAGCGCAACATAACTATACTCACATATATGCTTCACCTAAAGTCTGTTTCTTCTGCAACACCTCTAGAATGGTCAAGGAGAAGGTACTTTTTGCTTCTTTGGTGTATTTTTCAGTTATGTCTGTTTTTAACAGCATTATAGATGTGCCCCAATTTTTACCTTACACTTCCTTTCTTATTATCCTCTAACACCATACTGAAATTACAATTGATCTAAAAGTTTCAAAAGCAAAATGCTCAAGATAGGATAAAGATTTTCTTTTCTAGAGGGTGGTCCACATCATTAAACAGAGCTGAATGGCAAGGCATCTTGAATGATGAATAACTGAATGTGCCATTCTTTATATATAAAGAAAACAAAAAACCTGACCTCTATTTTAAAATGAAGATAAAGAGAGGCATAATAAATAACATACAGGTGAGATCAGAATCCTATCTTAGTGGCTGGGTGTGGTGGTTCACACCTATAATCCCAAAACTGGGAGGCGGAGGCAGGCAGATCACAAGATCAGGAGTTCAAGACCAGCCTGGCCAACATGGTGAAACCTCATCTCTACTAAAAGTACAAAAATTAGCCAGGCATGGTGGCGGGCACCTGTAATCCCAGCTACTCGGGAGGCTGAAGCAGGAGAATCACTTGAACCCGGGAAGTGGAGGCTGCAGTGAGCCAAGATTGTGCCACTCCTCTCCAGCCTGGGCGACAGAGCAAGACTCTGTCTCGAAAAAAAAAAAAAAGAATCCTACCTTAGTACAGTTAATTTGTTAATATATTTTTAAAATTTTCATTTTCATTCTCTTTTTACTTTTTATTTTTTTCCTAATTTAGCTCCCATTTATAAGCACAGTTAATTTTTTTTTTTTGAGATTGAATCTTGCCGTTGTCACCCAAGCTAGAGTACAGTGGCACCATCTCGGCTCACTCCCAGGTTCAAGCGATTCTCCTGCCTCAGCCTCCCAAGTAGCTGGGATTACAGGCACTCGCCATTATGCCCAGCTAATTTTTGTATTTTTGTAGAGACAGGGTTTCACCATGTTGGCCAGGCTGGTCTTGAACTCTTGACCTCAGGTGATCCACCCACCTCGGCCTCCCAAAGTGCTGGGATTATAGGTGTAAGCCACTGCGCCCAGCCAGCACAATTTTTTTTTTTTTTTTTTTGAGATGGAGTCTTGCTCTGTCACCCAGGCTGGAGTGCAGTGGTGCAATCTCGGCTCACTACAACCTCTGCCTCCCAGGTTCAAGCCAGTCTCCTGTCTCAGCCTCCCAAGTAGCTGGGATTACAAGCACACACCGCCATCATGCCCAGCTAATTTTT
>NW_026660904.1:0-2944 GCF_009828535.3 Hylobates moloch | reverse complement strand
CCTTTGATGGATAGAAGTTTTTACTTTTGATGTAGTCCAATTTATTTTTTCTTTTGTTGCCTGTGCTTTTGGTGTCACACCAAGGAAATCATTGCCAATGACAATGTTATGAAGATTTCCCCCATGCTTTCTTCTCAAAGTTTTATCATTTTAACTCTTACATTTAGGTATTTGATACATTTTGAGTTAATTTTTGTATCTTGTATAAGATCCAATTTCATTTTTTTGCATGTGGATATCCAGTGTTATCAACACCATATGTTTGAAAGATTGTTATTTCCCATGAAGAGATTTTTAATTTTCATTTTTGATATAAATGTGAATGTTCTTGCAACAGTCTCCTTTTTGCTATTTTCTATTTATTTTGTATCTTCATATTTTGAATATTGCCTACACAAAATTTTTTTAACGTTTTGTCAAAAATATCAGCTTATACTTTGAGCTGCCCAACACTGTTCTGAGAAGTGCTGATCATCCTTCTATTTCTAGTTTTACTCTTACTGATTCTTAACGCCATTTATCTACCTTCTCCTCTATAATTTCCTGTCTTCTTTCACTACCAAAATGCTCAGATGCTTGGGTAATAATCTTTGCCACTTTCTACTTGCAACATATGGCATTTGTATTTCTGCCTTCTATGCATTCCTGAAGGTTCTTAATGGTTTCTCTTAAAAGTTTTCCTTACTTAGTCTTCATTCTGCTGCATTTGACTGTGACTCATTCCATCTTGAATGATTTTCTGCACCCCTTCCCCACACTGATATCCTATTACATTTTTCTGATTCAACAAATTTCAATTCAAAATAATTTCTTTAATACCTTTCATGTTATGCATATGAGATATGAAGAAAAATTATAATAGCCCTTATCAGTGTTTTCTGTACTCCTCAGATTCCTCTTCCCTTCACTAATTCTCTCACTTTCTCCTGACATTTCTTGTACAGTCTTTAGCTATCTGTCCTCTTCTTTTTCCTCCTCCCCCTGTTAAAATTACATACATTCATTCCTTTTCTCCACTAAAGGGCAAGGACTGGCCTCAGAGTGAGCAGTACAGCATCTTCCACAGAATGGATACTAATAAACATGACTTGAATTATGGAAAGTCTATAAAGAGCAGGATCAAACTCATGATAGACTAAAAAGGTCAAATAAGGGTGGGGGGGAACCCACCACTACTCATTGTGTGCTAGAGCAGGAAGAAAATGGATCATAACAGTAGGCTTACGAAGTGGAAATACATAGGCTGGGGTGACACTAAGTAGGACATTGAATAATATCCCTATAGATAAGCAAATTTTTAGAGGATTATTTCTGAAGTCAGGAAATAAGCAAGTGGGAAAAAACCAAGGTTCTGAAAATGAAGAAACAATTTAAGATAGAAAAGAACCACTAAATTTTGAAAAAGCAAAGTATTCTTGGGTCAGATGACCTCAAAACTGAGTACTACAAGAATCTGCATACAATCTAAGTAATTACTTAGCCGCAATATCCCAATACTTTTTTCGAAAAAGGTGAAATAAAACATGATGTAAATGGATGAAGGGATGTTTTAGGGTTTAGAAGCCTCTGACATTACTAAACATCAATTACAAGGTTCTTACAGGAATCAAAATGGAAAGTGAAGCAAGAATAGCCAACAGAATGATGGATGAGATAGAATGAATGCTTTTGAAGACACATATGTTTACAAATAGTCATTGGCAGGGATAGAATACCTTGTAGGCAGGAGACTAGACCAAGTGATTTGAAATGAAAAGCAAAACTTATTCTTACTAATTTTTTCTTTATATGCAGATAATGATAATGGTCATTAAAATGAACTATTAATAAGAAAAAAAGATCTGTGATATAGATTCTATATTATAACTTCTATAATTTCACCACAGAAAGGCAATTCTCAGTGTCCTACATTTCTAGAACTCCCTTTTGAGAAAAGCAAGAAAGGGTGGCTGCTTCTTGCTTTGTGTCTTGTGACTCTACTGTCCCAGATAACACTGATTTGATCATGAATTAATGCTGAAATCAAAGATAACCAGATAGAGGCTAGATCAGGAGCTAAAGAAGTAACCTACCATTAAGAACTCTGTCTAGTTTGGGCATGCCATATTGGATGCTAACTACCAGACTCAATGGGATTCTCTCTCAGGGAGTATTTTTTGAGAATCACAAATAAACACAGTCAAACAAACAGAAGGAGAAGCAGTAATAATAGTAGAGGTAGACGGCATAGAAGAAGAAACAAATAATAAATAAATTATATAATTAGGAAAAGAGACAGAAGGTGAGAAAGGCAGAATCATAAGAAGACAATAGGAGCCTGCTTCTTGGGGGATGATGTGATAACTGATTCCTTAAAGCTGCTTTCCTGTTCTGAGTCATGAAGGGCTATTGTCATGGTTTTCCATGAGTCCTGAATGGAAAGCTGTTCAGAAGGGTTCACAGTGGCTCCTCACTTTGCTGGGCACACATTATAATAGAATTTTATTACCTATGTAAATTTAAGCAATTATCATGACTAAAAGATTCTAACATAGAATCATGATATGCATTTTTGGAAGCTATGTTTTTTCAGATAATCATAAGTTATGAAATCTTATGGCAGTAAATATGTTTCTAGAATATCTTTTTCATGGCTGCATAGTCCTTCTCATGAGTATAATATAATTTATTCAAATCATGCCCTTTTCTTGTATATTTTGGTTATTTCTGATTGTTTGTAGATCATAAACCATGCTGCAATAAATATATATTATGGCTATGTTATTTCCTCTGGATAAATTTCCAGGAACGTTCAATGTCAAAAGATACTGCTATTTGGAAGACAAATTTCTCCCTAGAAAGTTATACTAATTTATATGATTACCAGAAATATATAAAATCATTTCCTTTTATTCATATGCCCATCAATACTGAGTAGGAACATTGCATTAGAAAATGAACCATA
>NW_026660903.1:0-2945 GCF_009828535.3 Hylobates moloch | reverse complement strand
GTGTGACCTTAGACAAATCACTCGGCCTCTCAGAGTTACACAACCATCACCAGATCCATCCTATCTCAAGCCTGTCCCACTTCTAGACAACTGCAGATGACCCCTTGGCCAACCCATCCAACACTAAGGCCTTACAGCTACAAACATTGCATGTACAGAGATCAGTTCCGTAACTCTCTCCCCTAACTGAGCTTTGGATGCCCACATCCACGGCCACAGCCTTAATATTGTCACTATCTGAAGCTGCTCTAACTCCAAAAGCTAAAATTGCAATATTCTTTACCTCTTGTTCCTCCTGTGATTCCTAAGACCTCCAGTCTCTTCAGCCCCCATTTCTCCCAATTTATTGGCCCTCTTCTTGGCCTCATTTCTTTCCTTATCCCAGCTGGATTCCAGGGCTCCTCTCCTAAGCCCCTGGCTGGCCAAATCTCAGTTCCTTGGCCCATTGCTTCCACCACATCCATCCTGCAGACTCCTAGGTTTCAGCTCCATCCAGCCATCTGTCTTTGCCACTCTGCACCCAGACTGTGGAGCACTGCTGGGGGAGGACTCGTGCTTCCAGGATTCCTTGTTGATGCCAGTCCATTCTGCATGGTCCTCCTCCACTGCATCCCTCATTCTGCACATCCTCTTTTGAAGCCCTCTTTGTATTCAAGTCCCTTACCTAGTGGTGCACTGATGGACTGGCTCTCAAAAAAAAAAAAAACGATGGGGGGTTGTTGATTTCTGTGGTGTAAATGTTCTCATCATGGCCACAATTTTTTTTCTTTTTTTACTTAAAAACTTTTTCTTTTTAGAGATAGAGGTCTAACTATGTTGATCAGCCTGGTCTTGAACTCCTGGCCTCAAGCGATCCTCCCACTCGGCCTCCGAAAGTGCTAAGATTACGGGCACGAGCTACCATTTCCAGATACCATGGTCACTATTTTAATGTCTGTTTTTAGCAACCTACTCATAGAATTCTTGAAATTTTAACATCTAGCTCTCCTCCCTACATGAACTCCATCTTACTGCACTGAGTAAATAGAGGCTATCAGGTGGGAGCTCCCTCCACTTTTTGGCCCTCTAGTTAGATGGTTTACCTTTGCCCATTTTTGCTGCATTCCCTCCATCTTCCTTCCAGATGTGGTCCCACCCACTCTGGATCCAGGGCCTCCCATCAATTCAGGAAGTGCATCCCTTGGGTTCTCTTGTCTTCCTCCTGTCCCTCAGGCTGTAAGCATGGTTGTGTTTTCCAATGCTTAAAACAAAAACAAAAACAAATGACAACCATAAATACTTCTCTAGACCTTGCGATCCAATCGCCCTTCCTTCACAGCCAAGCTTCATGAAATTTTCCAGAATCTAAGTTTCCACCCCCAACCTCACCTTCCCTTCTCATGTCACGGTAATCCAAACTCTGCTTTTCCTCCACTCCTAAAAGTGCTGAGGTGAAATTTAGCAGGGCCTTTCCCATGCTCTCTTTCCAGTCCTTACCTTGCTAGACCTCCCCGCTGTTTTCGGCCATGCTGACCCTTTTCATCCCCTGTAGAATCTGTAAAGCTCTTGGCTTCTCTTGACTGCTGGGGCAGCACACTCCTTCCTGAGTGTCAGTGTTCTCCAAGGTTCCGGCCAACCCTGGTGCCCCACAGGCATCTTAGGGTTACCAACTGTGAAATCTGATCTTGGAATCAGGGATCTCAGACTTCTGCTGTGAAGGTTGGTGGTGCCTGGAAGAGCTAACTCAAGGAGAACAATTCTCAGTCAAGAGTTGAACGGGTTGAATGGCAGATCCTCTGCTTATGAGTAGTGACTCTGGACACATCCTTTCACCCTTCTGTGCATCAGTTTTCCTATGTGTAGATTGGGCATAACAACAGGTTGTTGGAGAGGTTAAGTGAGCACCCTACATGGTGCATGGTAAGCACTTGTCACATGACAGCTGTTACTAATGGGTTCCCAGTGTCAATGCTGCTGCTGAAATACCTCCTCTCATTTTCTTCCTCACTATTCCTACAGCTACTTGGGAGGCTGAGGCAGGAGAATCGCTTGAACCGGGGAGGCGGAGGTTGGAGTGAGCTGAGATTGCGCCATCACACTCCAGCCTGGGCAACAGAGCTAGACTCCGTCAAAAACAAAACAAAACAACAACAACAACAACAACAACAACAACAAAAACAAGCATCAGAACTGGTTTATTAAAGCCTCTTGGTTAAAGCTCTGCCCCCTCGGCCTTATTTCCAGGACTTCCCTCTCCAATCTCTCTCCCGCCCACTCTGTATCTCCAGCCACTGCAGGCTCCCTGCAGGCTTTGCACAGTGAGCCACGCTCTTTCAGGCCTCTTCATCATTGCAGGTGCCATTCTTCCTGGCTGAAGCCTGCCCTCCCTTCCTCCCTGGGCTTCACCTCCTTGAGGAAGTCCATCTGGGTCTGTAGGTGACTGTGGCTGTAGAGACTGGTGGGATTGAGATAACTGACACTCGCACACTGACCCCCACCTGGGCCGTCCTCTGCTTGCTCTTGAGGTTGCTTTGAGGACTGACCTCACTTGAGCCCAGTGTTTACAGAAGTCTCTGGCATTATGGAAAACTAAGCGTCCCACAGTGACAAGACTTGTTTTCCCACAGCTGCAGAACCCTTCACCACTCCCTGAGGAGACTCAGCTCAGAGCACAGCTTGTGACAGACACGTGGCTATGCAATGCCGTCTAGATGTCATAGAGGAGGTAACAGGGTGCTTTGGAAGGACATGTGGGTTCAGGGCCACCTTCTAGGATGGTTTCTGTGGGCAGATGCAAGCTTGCTTTGGAATGTCAGGACATCGGGCCAATCCTGCCCTGGGGCCACCTTGTCCAACATCACCCTCCCATCTAGGCTGCCAGGCTGGCGAGCCCCCCATGGACCCTGCCTCCCCTAAGGCCTTACTTACCCCACCAGGACATTTCAGCATCATTACTCGATGGGAAG
>NW_026660902.1:0-2946 GCF_009828535.3 Hylobates moloch | reverse complement strand
TAAAAAAAATAACTCTCTGATGTAGTTAAGCCAGACTCCCTGTTATTCCTCTGAGTGTTGGCAATTTGGCAGCTGGTTTGAATGGGTTCTCTGAAAGGCAAAAAAGTGAAACATCAAAATATAAAAGTAACATATTTTTTAAAAAATAGGACAAAACAGAAAAGAAAAGCATTTATCGTTTCTTTGACATAACCACTGCTATTGTTTTGATCCCTTTCTTTATGAAAACTAACATTGGTTGGGTTTCTCCTGTGTATCAGGCCTTGTGTTAGGCATTTTCATATTTTATTTAACTCATCCTTGTAATTCTTGCTGAGCAAATCTCTGTCATGAGCAAACTAGTTCCATTCTGGAAATTAATTGTAAATTTTCAAGGAGAGAGAAGGAAACTTATATTTGTTTTCTATGAAGTTAGGCTAAATAGCTGCTAAGTAACAAGTTCTTTCTAGAGAAGGCACAGCCACATTTTCAAAAACAAAACAAACAAACAAAAAACTCTCTTCTACTATCCTCATCTTACTTCCCATTAACTCTTCAATTCACAACAGCCTGGCCTCTTCTACAGTCAGTCTATTAAAGCTGCTCTTGAAAATGTCACTGGTGACCCCAGAAGCACCAAATCTCATAAGCAATTTCCTGTATTTATTATAGTTGACTGCTGCTCTGTAGAGATTGATACCCTCAATCCTTCCCTTCTTGAAAGTCTTGTTTTCCCTTAGTTTAGATGAAACGAATCACTCCTGTTTCTTTTACCACTCTGACAGCTTATTATCAGAATTTTTTTGTGTGTGTGTGGTGGGCTTTCTCTTCATCTGGGTTCCTAAACATTAATATTCCTCAAGATTGTTATTAGTTCACTTTTCATCTAATTTACTCTCATATACTATCTCATCCATATACACAGCTTAATCTGCAGCTTAAATGCTAATGACTCCTATGTCTAGATCCTTCTTCAAAAAGAATATATTTTCATGGATGTTATAAAAATATTTGTTCATTGGAAAAAATTGGAAAGCACACAAAAGAAGAAAGGAGAAAATGCTAATACTCGTATCAGCCAGAGAAATAACTACCATTACTATTTCTCACAAATGTTAACATAAGAAATCTCTATAATGTGTGAAATGTCAGCTTACTGGTGTAAAATCAAAGCCTATGAAATTAAAGCACACATTAACTCATTAAATAATAGAAACTGATAACCTACATAGTCAAGTCACAAACACTTACCACAACAAATTTCTGCATTGAAATATATACAAAATAAATCTAGTATGTGCTTCCGTGTCTGACACATTAAAAAGTGATTAATAAATAAATGAATAAGTGAATAAATCAGAGTGAATAAGTGAGATAGTGGGAAGTTAAATGAATGAAATAACTCATGCATTTGCATAAAAGCTTTACACAGGAGTCTGTTGGTCTAGTTCCAATCCTGTCACACAGTAAATTATTCTATGTCTCTGAACCCCTAATACCTTATTTGTGAAATGGAAATAATATGAATATCTTACATACCTTTCAGAATGGTTGTGAGGATAACTAATCATTTAAGTAGAAGTTCCTCCAAACCATGGTAGACTTGCATCTGCATCTACCACCAGAGAAGCATGCTCAAACAACAGAAGAGTACACAACAAAATCAAGACTCACTGGAGATATTTGCAAGTGAAACCCTTATTCCCCAGGCCTCATAGTATCATAGAAGGGAATAACTTTCCACTCCTTTTCTTCTAAATGGAAACATAGAAAGTACACTCTACCTTTTCATTCACTCCTCCCCAGAGGAGGTGGAGTGACTTCCCTGATTGGTGAATTGACAAGAAGAAACAAATACTTGGCTTAATGCTTTCTGGGACCTGGTTTTCCATGGAGGTACTCTCTGGTGTGTGTATGTGTGGAGGCCTTTAGTTATCTAGCTGTGACTGTGGCTGGATTAGTTGGTTTATCTTCCTCAGGAATAAAATATTAGAAAGTCCATTATGACTGCTTATATAAATCAAGTCCTGTCCTCCAGCATTTATCATAAATAGACATGATTGTGATCTCTTTCTCTCACTTGTTCCTGAACTCAGGTGTCAAAGACAGTGATGTAAGTTATTTATTCCTTTCCTTCTAAAATCTCCAAAAGGTTCATTCTCAGCCATCCCTCACAAAGCCAATTATTTGGGAAAATGTAGCAGTGTTTCCCTATTCAATAAATGATGCTAAGATAACTGGCTAGCCATATGCAGAAGATTGACACTGGGCCTCTTCCTTACACTATATACAAAAACAAACAAACAAAAAACTCAAGATAGATTAAAGACATAAAACCTAAAACTATAAAAACCTTGGAAGACAACCTGGGCAATACCATTCTGGACACAGGAATGAGCAAAGATTTATTGATGAAGATACCAGAAATAATTGCAACAATAGCAAAAATTGACAAATAGGATCTTGTTAAACTAAGGAGCATCTGTACACCAAAAGAAACTATCAACAGGGTGAGTAGATAACCTACAGAATGGGAGAAAAATTTTACAAACTATGAGTATGACAAATGTCTGATATCCAGCATTCATAAGAAACTTCAACAAATTTACAAGAAAAAAACCAGACAACCCCATAAAACAACTGGGCAAAGGACATGAACAGGCACTTTTCTTTTTTTTTTTTTTTTTTTTTATCCTCCTACCTCAGCCTCCTGAGTAGCTAGAACTATCAGTGCCAGCCACCAACACCTGGCTAATGTTTTGTGTTTTTTGTAGAGACAGTGTTTCCACCATGTTGCCCAGGCTGATCTTGAACTCCCGAGCTCAAGAGATCTGCCCACTTCAGGCTCCCAAAGTGCTAGGATTACAGGTGTGAGCCACCGCGCCCAGCCTTGGTTATATATATTTTAAAGAAAAGTATATAATTTATCTAGATTTTCAAATTTATTGATACAATGTTTTCAGTGTT
>NW_026660901.1:0-2946 GCF_009828535.3 Hylobates moloch | reverse complement strand
TCCTTCTGTTCTGTGCATTCAACTAACAGGGTTGAACATTACTTTTGATTGAGCAGTTCTGAAACACTCTTTCTGTAGAAACTGCAAGTGGACATTCGGAGCGCTATGAAGCCTATAGTGGAAAAAGGGATATCTAGATATAAAAACGACACAGAAGCATACTTTGAAACTTCTTTCTGTTCTGTGAATTCAACTAACAGAGTGGAAGCTTACTATTGATTGAGCAGTTCTGAAACACTCTTTCTGTTGAAAGTGCAAGTGGATATTCGGAGCGCTAAGGGGCCTATAGTGGAAAAAGGAATATCTTCAAAGAAAAACTACAGAGAAGGATTACGTGAAACTTCGTTCAGTTCTGTGCATTCAACTAACAGAGTTGAATCTTCTTTTGATTCAGCAGTTCTGAAACTCTCTTTCTGTAGAAACTGCACGGGGACATTCTGAGCGCTAAGGGGCCTACAGTGGAAAAAGGGACATCGTCTAATAAAAACAACAAAGAAGCGTTCTGTGAAACTACTTTCTGTTCTGTGTATTCAACTGAAGGGGTTGAACCTTACCTTTGATTGAGGAGTTCTGAAACACTCTTTCTGTAGAAACTGCAAGTGGACATTCGGAGCGCTAGGGGGCTTATAGAGGAAAAAGGAATATCTTCCCATTATAACTACACAGAAGAATTCTGTGAAACCTCTCTGTTCTGTGCATTCAACTAACAGGGTTGAACATTCCGAGCGCTAAGGGGCCTACAGTGGAAAAAGAAATATCTTCAAGTAAAAATTACACAGAAGCATTCTGTGAAACTTCTTTCTGTTCTGTGCATTCAACTAACAGAGTTGAAGCTTACTTTTGATTGAGCAGTTCTGAAACCCTCTTTCTGTAGAAACTGCAGGTGGATATTCAAAGCAATAAAGGGCCTGTAGTGGAAAAAGAAATATCTTCAAATAAAAACTACACAGAAGTATTCTGTGACACTTCTTTCTGTTCTGTGCATTCAACTAACAGAGTTGAATATTCCTTTTGATTGAGAGGTTCTGAAACACTCTTTCTGTAGAAACTGCAAGTGGATATTCGGAGCGCTAGGGGGCCTATAGTGGAAAAAGGAATATCAACAAATAAAAACTACATAGAAGCATTCTGTGAAACTCCTTTCTGTTCTCTGCATTCAACTAACAGGGTTAAATATTGCTTTTGATTGAGGAGTTCCGAATCTCTCTTTCTGTAGAAACTGCAAGAGGACATTCGGAGCACTAAGGGGCCTACAGTGGAAAAAGGAACATCTTCCAATAAAATCAACACAGAAGCATTCTGTGAAACTTCTTTCTGTTCTGTGTATTCAACTAAGAGTGTTGAAGACTACTTTTGATTGAGCAGTTCTGAAACACTCTTTCTGTAGAAACTGCAAGTGGACATTCGGAGCGCTCGGGGGCCTATACTGGAAAAAGGAATATCTTCACATTATAAGTACACAGAAGCATTCTGGGAAAATTCTTTCTGTTCTGTGAATTCAACTAACAAAGCGGAAGCTTACTATTGATTGAGCAGTTCTGAAACACTCTTTCTGTTGAAACTGCAAGTGGACATTCGGAGCGCTAAGAGGCCTATACTGGAAAAAGGAATATCTTCAAATAAAAACTACCGAGAAGGATTATGTGAAACTTCTTTCAGTTCTGTGCATTCAACCAACAGAGTTGAATCTTGCTTTGGATTGAGCAGTTCTGAAACTCTCTTTCTGTAGAAACTGCAAGGGGACATTCAGAGCGCTAAGGGGCCTCTAGCGGAAAGAGGATCATCTTCCAATAAAAACAACACGGAAGCGTTCTGTGAAACTTCTTTCAGTTCCGTGTATTCAACTAAAGGGGTTGAACCTTACTTTTGATTGAGGAGTTCTGAAACACTCTTTCTGTAGAAACTGCAAGTGGACATTCAAAGGGCTATCTGGCCTAGAGAGGAAAAAGGAATATCTTCAAGTAAAAATTACACAGAAGCATTCTGTGAATCTTCTTTCAATTCTGTGCATTCAACTAACATAGTTGAAGCTTACTTTTGATTGAGCAGTTCTGAAACCCTCTTTCTGTAGAAACTGCAGGTGGATATTCAAAGCACTAAAGGGCCTGTAGTGGAAAAAGAAATATCTTCAAATGAAAACTACACAGAAGCATTCTGTGAAACTTCTTTCTGTTCTGTCCATTCAACTAACAGAGTTGAATCTTCCTTATGATTGCGCAGTTCTGAAACACTCTTTCTGTAGAAACTGCAAGTGTTCATTCGGAGCGCTAATGAGCCAGCAGTGGAAAAAGGAATACCTTCAAATAAAAACTACATAGAAGCATTCTGTGAAACTTCTTTCTGTTCTGTCCTTTCAACTAACAGGGTTGAACATTACTTTTGATTGAGCAGTTCTGAAACACTCTTTCTGTAGGAACTGCAAGTGGACATTCGGAGGGCTAGGAGGCCTATAGTGGAAAAAGGATCCTCTTCCAATAAAAACAACACAGAAGCGTTGTGTGAAACATATTTCTGTTCTGTGTATTCAACTAAAGGGGTTGAACCATACTTTTGATTGAGGAGTTCTGAAACACTCTTTCTGTAGAAACTGCAAGTGGACATTCGAAGCGCTATCTGGCGTAGAGAGGAAAAAGTAATATCCTCTAGTAAAAATTACACAGAAGCATTCTGTGAAACTTCTTTCTGTTCTGTGCATTTATCTAACAGAGTTGAAGCTTACTTTTGATGGAGCAGTTCTGAAACCCTCTTTCTGTAGAAACTGCAGGTGGATATTCAGAGTACCCAAGGGCCTGTAGTGGAAAAGTACTGTCTTCCTATAAAAACTCCACAGTAGCATTTTGTGAAACTTCTTTCTGTTCTGTCCATTCATCTAACAGAGTTTAATTTTCCTTTTGACTGCGCAGTTCTGAAACACTCTTTCTGTAGAAACTGCAAGTGGACATTCGT
>NW_026660900.1:0-2947 GCF_009828535.3 Hylobates moloch | reverse complement strand
TTTTTTTTGAGACAGAGTCTCGCTCTGTCACCCAGCCTGGAGTGCAGTGGCACTATCTCGGCTCACTGCAAGCTCCGCCTCCCAGGTTCACAACATTCTCCTGCCTCAGCCTCCCAAGTAGCTGGGACCACAGGCACCTGCCACCACGCCCTGCAAATTTTTTGTATTTTTTTAGTAGAGATGGGATTTCACCATGTTAGCCAGGATGGTCTCCATCTCCTGACCTCATGATCCACCCACCTTGTCCTCCCAAAGTGCTGGGATTACAGGTGTGAGCCACCATGCCCGTCCCAGAATACACATTCTTTCACTCAACACGTGGATCATTCTCAAGGATAGGCAACCATATGTTATGTCAGAAAAAAGTATTAAAATATTCAAAAGTAATTGAAATAATATCAAGCATCTTCTCTAACCACAGTGGAATAAAGCCATAAATCAATAACAAGAGAAATTTTGGAAACCATACAAATACAGAAAAAATGAACAATATACTCCTAAATGACCAGTTGGTCAATGACAATATTAAGAAGGAAAATGAAAAATTTCTTACAAGGAATGATAATGTAAACACAATATTTCAAAACCTATGGGATACAGCAAAAGCAGCACTAAGAGGGAATTTTATAGCTATAACTGCCTACATCAAAAAAAAAGAGAAATTTAAATAAATGATCTAATTGTATGTTAAAGAACTAGAAAGGCAAGAGCAAACAAAACCAAAAATTTGTAAAAGAAAAGATGTAATAAAGAACAAAGCAGAAATAAAGGAATTTGAAATTTAAAAAGTGATACAAAAGCCCATTTAAACAAAAAGTTGGTTTCTGAAAAGTTAAACAAATTTGACAAAACATTAGCCAGACAAACTAGGAAAGAATATCAAAATAAATAACATCAGATATAAAAAGTGAGACATTACAACTGATACTGCAGAAATTCAAAGCATTATTACTGGCTACCGTAAGCAACTATATGCTAAAAAATTGGAAAATTTAGAAGAAATGGACAAATTCCTAGACATACACAACCTAGGAAAATTGACTCAGAAAGAAATCCAAAACCTGAATAGAGCAATAATAAGTAACAAAATCAAAGTTGTAACAAAAGATCTTTCAGTAAGGAAAGGCCCAGGCCACGATGACTTCATTGCAGAATTCTATCAAGCATTTAAAAAAGAACTAACACAAACGCTACTTAAGCTATTCTGAAAAACAGAGGAGAGAATAATTCCAAACACACTCTACAAGGCAAGTATTACTCCAATACTAAAACCAGACAAAGACATACCAAAAAAGAAAACTACAGACGAGTATCTCTGAGTAATGTTGATGCAAAAATTATCAACAAAATACTAGGGTTTTACATTTAAGTCTTTAATCTATCTTGAGTTAATTTATGTATAAGGTGTAAGGAAGGGGTCCAGTTTCAGTTTTCTGCATATGGCTAGCTAGTTTTCCAAGCACCATTTACTGAATAGGAGATCCTTTCCCCATTGCTTGTTTTTGTCAGGTTTATGAAAGATCAGATGGTTGTAGATGTGTGATGTTATTTCTGAGGCCTCTGTTGTGTTCCATTGGTCTATATGTCTGTTTTAGTACCAGTACCATGCTGTTTTGGTTACTGTAGCCTTGTAGTATAGTTTGAAGTCAGGTAGCATGATGCCTCCAGCTTTGTCCTTTTGTTTAGGATTGTCTTTGATATATGGGCTATTCTTTGGTTCCATATGAAATTTGAATGGTCTGTATAGAAGATAAAACCACCCACAACATTCTCTTAAACCAAAGCCTAATCCAGAGCAAGGCCCTAACTATCTTTAATTCTAATAAAGGCTGAAAAAGGTGAGGATGTTTCAGAAGACAAGTTGAACGCTGGCAGAGGTTCAGGAGGTTTATAGAAAGAAGCCATCTCCATAACATGAACGTGCAAGGTGAGGCAGAAAATGCTGATGTAGAAGCTGCAGCAAATTATCCACAAGATCTAGCTTAGATAATTGATGGAGGTGGCTACACTAAACAGCATATTTTCAGTGTTGACAAACAGTCGTCTATTGGAGGAACATATCATCTAGGACTTTCACAGCTAGAGAGAAGTCAATTCCCTGCTTCAAAGCTTAAAAGACAGGCTAACTCTCTTGTTAGCAACTAAAGAAGCTGGTGATTTTAAGTTAAAGTCAATGCCATTTATAATCCTGAAAATTCAAGAGCTTTCAATAATGATGATAACACTACTCTGCCTGTGATCTATAAATAGAAAACCAAAGCTGGATGATAGTATTTCTGTTTATATCATGGTTTACTGAATATTTTAAGCCAACTATTGAGACCTACTGCTCAAAACAAAAAGATTCTTTTCAAAATATTACTGCTTATTGACATTGTGCCCAGTCACCCAAGAACTCTGATGGAGATCATCCATTCCACAGCCCATGAATCAGGGAGTAATTTTGACTTTCAATTCTTATTATTTAAAAAATGCATTCCATAAGGCTTTAGCTGCCATAGATAGTGAACCTTCTGATGAATCTGTGCAAAGCAAACTGAAAACTTTCTGGAAAGAATTAACCATTCTAGATTCCCTTAAGAACACTTTTGATTCATGGGAAGAAGTCAAATTATCAATATTAAGAAGGGTTTAGAAGTTGATTCCAGCTCTCATGGATAACTGGAGGGGTTGAAGACTTTAGTGGAGGAAGTTACTTCAGATGTGCTGGAAATGGCAAGAGAATTAGAATGAGAAGTGAAGCCTGAAGATGTGACTGAATTACCACAATGTCATGAGAAGATATGAACAAATGAAGATTGCTTCTTATGGATGAACAAAGAAAGCAGTTTCTTAAGATGAAATCTACTCCTGGTGAAGATGCTGTGAATGTTGTTGAAACCACACACACACAAAAAAGATTTAGAATATTTTATAAACTTCATTAATAAAACAGTGGCAAGGTTTG
>NW_026660899.1:0-2947 GCF_009828535.3 Hylobates moloch | reverse complement strand
TGTGTGTGTGTGTGTGTGTGTGTGTGTGTGTGTGTGTATTGCAAATAGACACAAGGAAACTTTGGAGGGTCATGAAAATGTTCAAAATTATAACTGGCAGTTTCATGGGTGTATATATTTGTCAAAACTAGTCAATTTATATACTTTAAATATGTGCAGTTTGTTGCACACAAATTATACCTTAATAAAGTTGTAAAAAGAAAATGAATAACAATATCTATCCATTGGCTACCTTTTTCCCTATATTTTTATTCTTTAGTTATTTTTACCAACATTTTTTATCTTTCTTATTTTTTTCTGTGTGATCTCACTTTTTAAAATAAATGAGGATCGGCCGGGCATGGTGGCTCACGCCTGTAATCCCAGCACTTTGGGAGGCCGAGGCGGGTGCATCACAAGGTCAGGAGATCGAGACCATCCTGGCTAACACAGTGAAAACCCGTCTCTACTAAAAATACAAAAAATTAGCCAGGCATGGTGGCAGGCGCCTGTAGTCCCAGCTACTCGGGAGGCTGAGGCAGGAGAATGGCGTGAACCCAGGAGGCGGAGCTTGCAGTGAGCTGAGATCATGCCACTGCACTCCAACCTAGGCGACAGAGCAAGATTCTGTCTCAAAAAATAAATAAATAAATAAATATAAAAAATAAAATAAAATAAATGAAGATTGTATGGTTTGGTAATATACTTTTTTCACTGAATGCATCAGTATCCCATTATATATATATCACAATCCCCTACTGTTGAATATTTTGATCATTTATATTTTCTCTTTTAAATATTATAATGACAAGTAACTTTGTAGTCACACTTTTGTGCATATCTGTAATATTTCCTTAGAACAAATTCCTAGGAACACAATTTCTGGGTTAGAGGCATAGATTGCATATGATCTGTCCTCCAGCTTACCTCTTTACTCACTCTTGCCAAGCCCACTAAAGCATATCAACAAATAGCTCATTTATTCTTCTAACTGTGTAAGCCTTATTTTATCTATTTTGCTTTTCTGAATCTGTTTCTGAGTCTTTATGTGCAGAAATGTGTCTAACCACACACTGACTGCTAGATTTTAGTATTTTGGCCTAGATCATCTGATACTGGGAAACAATCAGTTGTTAGCCTTAACTAGCCACATTTACAGAGCAATCACACCACTAAAATAACTTAATTGTCTCAGTTATCTTCTACTTGGTGGTCACTGACTGACCTATGCCTTTTCCACCATCATTAGGATCATCACTATATTTTTACACTTGCTAATAGTTGCAAGCATTTATTAAATATGTACTATGTTCCAGGCACCTCAAGCATTTGTTAAATATGTACTATGTTCCAAGCACTATGCCTGATGCTTTCTCAGATTACCTCATTTAATCCTTGAGATGTATGTACTGGCCCTCATTTTATAGGTGGGGAAAGGTTAGTGTGGCAGAATCTGAATTTGAATCCAGTTCTACACAACACCAACACTCTTTCTGTTAAGCTATATTACCTGTCGACTCTAAGATAACCAGTAGGGCCTATGACTATATCCTCTGTAGCAGTGGTAAGAACTTAGTGTGGAACAAGACGTGGGAATCATGGAACAGAATAACTCATTCAATCAGTCAATTAAAAAAAATTACTGAATGCCAACTATATTTCCAGCATTATTTGATGTGGTGGGAAAACAACAGTGAACAATCGCTAAATTTACATTTCCACATTTTGCTATTCTTGTACTTCATTGGGAACAAAAACCATTCTTCAGACTCATGCAAGTGTAGCATATTCAAACAGTACCTTCATTAGAGTAAATTATTACATAAACTTGTGTGCTATTTTCCTCATTAGGGGAAATACTAGAGTATAATCATTTGATACTGTTTGATAGAATACATAAAACTTCAATGCTTCCTTGCCAACTAACTTCAGTTTTAGAAATAAGATTTTTTTATTTTAAAAAGTAAGCTGGTTCCTTCAAGAATCTCAATTATCTTCAAGCGTCTGTTTTGGCTGGACAATAGCAGCTGCCTTGACAACAACAAATTTCTTTCTTTCTTTCTTTCTTTTTTTTGAGACGGAGTTTTGCTCGTTGCCCAGGCTGGAGTGTAATGGTGCAATTTTGGCTCACTGCAACCTCCGCCTCCTGGGTTTAAGTGATTCTCCTGCCTCAGCCTCCCGAGTAGCTGGGATTACAGGCGCCCACCACCATGCGCAGCCAATTTTTGTATTTTTAATAGAGACGGGGTTTCACCATGTTGGTCAGGCTGGTCTTGAACTCCTGACCTCAGGTGATCTACCTACCTCGGCCTCCCAAAGTGCTGGGATTACAGGCATGAGCCACCGCACCCAGCCAACAAATTCCTTTCCGATGCACGCTTAACCATTTGAGCTGGGGAGAGGCGATTCATTGTCCCTATGCATTTTGCACGTCCTTTTTATCATACACAAGAGAATGTAGTTTTCGCAATACAAGAAGGGGGTTGTTCTTTCAGCTTCACTTTCAGTTCAAATGAACAAACACTGAATTAACTTCTTTCCTCTACAGATGTATATTTTATAGTACAATTTGTTCAAAAAAAGAATTTAAGATTTAAGATAACTAGTTCCTATGATCTGTAAGCCACATAAGTAGGTGCTACATGAATGAGATATAGCCCCTAATGGTACATTAAATAGGGGGAAAATCAAAAGTTTGTATAAGTAACTGGTGGAAAGATTAAATGAGCCCTCGGAGGCCAGCCTAGGAACTCATCTATCATAAACAACATTCTTTTTTCCCCAACCTTTGAGATGGAATCTCACTCTGTTGCTTAGGATGGAGTGTTATGGCATAATCGTGGCTCACTGCAGCCTCAAATTCTGGGCTCCAGTGATCCTGCCACCTCAACCTCCCAAGTCACTAGGATTACAGGCATGTACCACCATGCCTGGATAATTTTTTTCTATTTTTAGAGAAAGGGGCTCA
>NW_026660898.1:0-2948 GCF_009828535.3 Hylobates moloch | reverse complement strand
TAACTCAACTTTAAATCCGCCTCCCAGGGGGTTAGCTGGAATGGGAATGGATGTTCTAAACCTCTAATCACTTCCTTGGTTCTGCTGGCAACCGGCCCCCATCCTGAGTCTACACAGGTGCCACTCATCTCATTAACATAGTTCATTAGACACTTATTCAAATATTAGACACTTATTCAGAAATTTTAAGAGTTTTAGGAGCTCTGAGCCAGGAAACAGGGAGGAAGACTAAATATATGCTATATATTTTTTTAGAGATGGGGCTTCACTCGGTCACCCAGGCCGGCGTGCAGTGGCGCCATCATAGCTCACTTCAGCCCCCACCTCCTGGGTTCAAGCCATCCTTCTGCCTCAGTCTCCCAAGTAGCTGAGATTATAGGCTGCAACCACCATGCCCAGCAGTTGCATTTCTCATTATAAATCACAATATCACAATCGCAGCTCTGGACACCGGGAAGTTCAAGATGAAGGTTCTGGCAGGTTCAGTTTGCAGTGAGGTCTCCCTTCCTGGCTTGCTGACAGTTGCCCCCCCCAACACTGTGTCCTCAGATAGGGGAGGAAGGAGTAAGCTCTCTGATGGGTCTCTTTTTTTTTTTTTTTTTTGAGATGGGATCTTGCTATATTGCTGTATTAGGCTGTTCTTTCATTGCTATGAAAAATTCCTGAGATTGGGTAATTTATAAAGAAGTTTAATTGGCTCATGGTTCTGTAAGCTCTACAGGAAGTATTGCCCTTGTATCAGCTTCCAGGAAGACCTCAGGAAGCTTACAATCGTAGCGGAAGATGAAGTGGGAACAGGCACTTCATATGCAGAAAGCAGGAGCAAGACAGAGAGCTGGGGGGCATGGAGGGAAGTGCCACAATTTTTAAATGACCAGTCTCAGAATAACTCACTCATTTGCTCCAGGACAGCACCAAGGATTTGGTGCTAAACCATTCATGAGAAGTTTGCCTCTGTATTAGTTCTTCCTCACATTGCTACAAAGAAACACCTGAAACTGGGTAATTTATGAAGAAAAGAGGTTAAACTGAGCATTCTTATACACCAATAACAGACAAACAGAGAGCCAAATCATGAATGAACTCCCATTCACAATTGCTTCAAAGAGAATAAAATACCTAGGAATCCACTTACAAGGGATGTGAAGGACCTCTTCAATGAGAACTACAAACCACTGCTCAATGAAATAAAAGAGGATATAAACAAATGGAAGAACATTCCATGCTCATGGGTAGGAAGAATGAGTATTGTGAAAATGGCCATACTGCCCAAGGTAATTTATAGATTCAATGCCATCCCCATCAAGCTAACAATGACTTTCTTCACAGAATTGGAAAAAACTACTTTAAAGTGCATATGGAACCAAAAAAGAGCTCGCATTGCCAAGTCAATCCTAGGTCAAAAGAACAAAGCTAGAGGCATCATGCTACCTGACTTCAAACTATACTACAAGGCTACAGTAACCAAAACAGCATGGTACTGGTACCAAAACAGAGATATAGACCAATGGAACAGAACAGAGCCCTCAGAAATAATGCCACATATCTACAACCATCTGATCTTTGACAAACCTGACAAAAACAAGAAATGGGGAATCGATTCCCTATTTAATAAATGGTGCTGGGAAAACCGACTAGCCATATGTAGAAAGCTGAAACTGGATCCCTTCCTTACACCTTATACAAAAATTAATTCAAGATGGATTAAAGACTTACATGTTAGACCTAAAACCATAAAAGTGCTAGAAGAAAACCTAGGCAATATCATTCAGGACATAGGCATGGGCAAGGACTTCATGTCTCAAACACCAAAAGCAATGGCAACAAAAGCCAAAATTGACAAATGGGATCTAATTAAACTAAAGAGCTTCTGCACAACAAAAGAAACTACCATCAGAGTGAACAGGCAACCTACAGAATGGGAGAAAATTTTTGCAACCTACTCATCTGACAAAGGGCTGATAATCCAGAATCTACAATGAACTCAAACAAATTTACAAGAAAAGAACAAACAACCCCATCAAAAAGTGGGCAAAGGACATGAACAGACACTTCTCAAAAGAAGACATTTATGCAGCCAAAAAACACATGAAGAAATGCTCATCATCACTGGCCATCAGAGAAATGCAAATCAAAACCACAGTGAGATACCATCTTACACCAGTTAGAATGGCCATCATTAAAAAATCAGGAAACAACAGGTGCTGGAGAGGATGTGGAGAAATAGGAACACTTTTACACTGTTGGTGGGACTGTAAACTAGTTCAACCATTGTGGAAGTCAGTGTGGCAATTCCTCAGGGATCTAGAACTAGAAATACCATTTGACCCAGCCATCCCATTACTGGGTATATACCCAAAGGACTATAAATCATGCTGCTATAAAGACACATGCACACGTATGTTTATTGCGGCACTATTCACCATAGCAAAGAGTTGGAACCAGCCCAAATGTCCAACAACGATAGACTGGATTAAGAAAATGTGGCACATATACACCATGGAATACCATGCAGCCATAAAAAATGATGAGTTCATGTCCTTTGTAGGGACATGGATGAAACTGGAAAACATCATTCTCAGTAAACTATCGCAAGGACAAGAAACCAAACACCGCATGTTCTCACTCATAGGTGGGAATTGAACAATGAGAACTCATGGACACAGGAAGGGGAACATCACACTCCGGGGACTGTTGTGGGGTGGGGGGAGGTGGGAGGGACAGCATTAGGAGATATACCTAATGCTAAATGACGAGTTAATGGGTGCAGGAAATCAACATGGCACATGGATACATATGTAACAAACCTGCACATTGTGCACATGTACCCTAAAACCTAAAGTATAATAATAAAAATAAATAAATAAATAAATAAATAAATAAATAAATAAATAAAAAGAAAAAAAAAAGAAAAAGTGGGAGGGAACTTACAAACTCTTCCCTTGTCT